>NC_052172.1:256424-461476 GCF_902713615.1 Scyliorhinus canicula | reverse complement strand
CATATGTTACAGATAAGAACATTTATAACTTAAGCAGAATGGAAAAGACAGCTTCAGACATCAGGACGAGACCAGGTCTCATGCTACAAGAAGAGACCTAAGCAATGACACATTTTATAAGAATTATTATTGGTAAACATGCAGTTACTGAAGAAATATTTTAAAATCCAGGTTTGGCAGTATGTCATGGTGCACGTTACAGAGAAAGTGCTGCAAGCTGCTCAGAACTGTATGTTAACTATTCAAGTAGAGACTGGAGAAACTTTCAACTGGAGCTGAGTTTAAAGATTTCACAGAATCTACAGCCCATCGAGTCTGCAACGGCCCTTGTAAAGAACATACTAATAATAATAGCTTATTGTCACAAGTAGGCTTCAATTAAGTTACTGTGAAAGGCCCCAGTCGCCACATTCTGGCGCCTGTTTGGGGAGGCCGGTACGGGAATTGAACCCGCGCTGCTGGCCTTGTTCTGCATTACAAGCCCACTGTGCTAAACTAGCCCCCCCAACTACCGAAGCCCACACCTATCCCCACACAACCCTTTCCCTGGAAACCTTCCCTCACCTTTTTTGGACACAAAGGAAAATTTAGCAGAGCCAATCCACATAACCTGCACATCTTTGGACTGTGGGAAGAAACCAGAGCATCCAGAGGGAACATGGGGAGAACGTGTAGACTCAGTGGACTGTGAAACCAGCAGAGTGTTCAAATCATATTCAATTACAAATTGGAAACCAGGGGAGTGAGTAAATCAGTGGTGTGGGTAAACCAGGCAGTGTGGAAATCAGGGGAGTGCTTCAAACCAGGGGACTGTCCAAGACAAGACAATTGTCTAAAGCCACTGAAATGTATCAACCAGCGGACTGTGTGAACCAGAATAGTATCCAACCAAATTCAATTTCAAATACGAAAGGGGTTAAAATGAAGTGAATCAATGAAATGGTAGTCAGAAAGTGTGAGTTTTAGGGGCTGAGTGACAGTGTAATAACAAACAAGCTGCAGGCAATGGCTGCAGATTGAATATCTCATTGGGACAAACACACAGCTACAAAGGTGATTGCTTGAGCCCTGGGGTCAGGGCCACTTGCACCCACACACGCAGTGTCTCAGACTTGCGGGAGTGGAGCTGCTGCTTTGCTGCTGGCGGTGAGAGTGGGACCACCTGGGGCCTGTTGCTGCCCCCCTCCTGGGGTGAAGACCCTGCCCTATGTTCTCCCATCCCAGTGCCCGAGGTGGGACCGGGTCTGCCTGGGGCCTGATGCTGTTCCCCCTCCCGGGGTGAAGACCCTGCCCTCTGCCCTCCCGCCCCTCTGAGTGAGGTGGGAGTGGGTCGGCCTGGGGCTGCTATGAAGACAAAGGACTTTGCCTTGGGCCCTCACAGGGCTGAAGAGCGCAGTCCGCCCACCTTTTTCACCCCCGTGGCGGGTGTGTGGCAGCTGCCACTTTGCTTTAGGCCCGTCCGGGGCTGAAGTACGCTGCCCGGCTTACAGTGACTATCTGCTGCTGCCCTGTGACACCTGCTGTTGTGATGCCACGTCTTTCCCCTATTACCCTGGTTGTGCCATACCAAAGGTGGGCATAGCCAGTACCCAGGGGCATCCTCCACTCTGCCGGGGGCAGGGCGGCCAAGAACCTGTGCGGGGGCGACAGCCTCTCGACCCTCCACGGCCCCCTCGCCATTCCGCCTACTAACGAGGCAACTTAGGGTCAAATGTTATGCCCATCCCACCATGACCAGCGAGGCATGCACTCGTGTGATGGCTGGGGTCGTTGGCCCCTTGGCCGTCATAGCTGCTCTTAGGATGTATGGCAAGGCCGTGTTTTTCCTGCGTGCCGAGCAGGCGGTCCACCGTGTCCTGGAAAGGGGGTTCACAGTGGGTGGGACACATGGCGGTGGACCCACTGGAGGCCACTGCTGAACGTGTCATTGTCCCACCCTACCTCCCCACTGAGCTCCTCCTCCCCCATCTCAACTTCCTGGGGGAGGTCAGGTCCGGGGTGGCACCTCTGACACTCGGTATACGGGACCCTTCCCTCCGTCATGTATTCTCCTTCTGGCATCGGGTTTTTGCCCGCCTTACCTGGGAGAAGGTCACGGAGGGAGGGTTTTGTGGTTCCCCACCAAGGGAAGGATCATTAAGAGATCCGGTCTGTGGATGGTATGCAGTGCCATGCTTACAGAGGGCTGGGGCATATTCACCGCAACTGCCCCACCCTGACGGCTGCCGCCAACACCAGCTCCAGGACGGCCGTGGCTGGCACTGCCCCCCTCTCCTCTACCACCTCTTTGTCTGCCCAGCAGCCGGCCCCTAACAACACCGTAGCTGCTGGCGGGGGGGGAGGGGGAGCCTCCGCTAGCCAAGAGGCAGCCTAAAAAGGCCAAAGGGAAGACGGCGTGACGGTCAGACCGGGCCCATCCACACCTTGGCCCCATCACGCATACTGACCCCGTGCCCGTCCCAACCAACTCAGAGGCTGCAGCCTCACCTCGGGATACCGCCACCGTCTCACAACAACATGAGGGGCCCGGAGAGACCAACACACGGGCTCCGGAGGGCAGTGGGGACCCTGTGTACGGCCCCGAGCTGGAGGCTGTTCCAGCCTCACCACAGGGGGGGGGGGGGGGGGGGGGGGGGGGGGGGGCTGGGCGATGTGGGGGGGGGGACGCTACCGAGGGCACTCCAGCGGTGGAGGCCCCACAGCAAGATCAGCCTGCCCCTCTCCGCAAGCACCGCCGGCCCGGGTTGGAGGAGGTGGTGGATCTCGCTACCCCCTCCCCAGGCGAGCGGGGCCGGGTATCCTCTGTGTTTATTCCCATCATACTGACGTCCAGCCCCGTTAAAAAGAAGGCCAAGGCAGCCTCCAAGGCCGCTGAGGCTCCTGAGCTGCCATCGTCCCCCGAGCAGGGAGGGCGGGGGGCGGGCGGAGACCTGACCCCCGAGTGCTCGTTCCGCCCGGTGTAGTTTTACTCCCCGGTCACCTCCTTTTGTTCATCGCTGGGGGCTAGTGGCAGCCACCAGAGCCCCGATATCTTCAGGCTGTGGGCAGGCGACGGCGAGGAAGGTTCCCCACTCACAAGGCCCATGTAGACGTTACCATGGAGCCCAGGATCCATCCTGGAGCCGTTCCCGGTGCTGTTCCTGGGTCTCTCCGAGGGCCCAACGTCGACGGTGGAGGCAGGGTCGGAGCCGCCGCCATCCACGGACTCTGAATCGATGAGAGAGCCTGTGAGGAACCCGCCTGAGACCGATCCTAGGGGTGGGATCGACCCAGACCAAGGGGAGCAGCGCCAAGCTGTTCTGTTCCTCGCGGGGCTCCTGAGGGAGTGGAGGGGGCGACAACCCTCTATTTCCCCTGAGCACTGAGTTATGGCTGATTGGTGAAGGACACATGCTACAACTGACATGGAGGTAACCATAGCCAGCCTCAACATCTACGGCAGCATGGACGCGCATCACCGTTTCCAGTGCTTCTCTGTCCTCCAGGGCGGAAAGTACGGGATGTGCTTCCTGCAAGAAACCCTCGCCATTCCGGGGGACGAAGCTAAGTGGACCCTGGAGTGGCAGGAAGGAGACTTCATGAGTCACTTGGCCCCACGTTCGGGCGGGGTGGCTATCTTGTTGGCTCCACATTTTCAGACAGGGATCTTGAGGATCAAGGAGCCAGTGCCAGGCCGTCTGTTGCATTTAACGATCCGCGACAGGGACGTGGTGCTTCACTTTGTGAATGTATACACTCCCCTGGCCGGGCCGCAGCAGACGGCTTTCTTTGGCAAAGGGTCCACTCTTCTTGGCACTGTTGCTCGTTCTTTGCGGAGCATCCGAACGACCTCCTCCGTGCCTTGCAATTGTGCCAAACAGGACACAATTGCCATCGGCTTGCGTGCTTTTCTTAAATTCATTTTATGAATTTGAGATAGGTTCTCCCAACAAGTATGTCCTATACTCCCGGGACCTGTCTCCTCATTCACACAAAACTCACTCCAAAGGGGCCATCAGTTCCCTTTGAGGTACTTCCTGAGTTCCAGCTCCCACACGGGACACTGACCTACTCTGCTACTGTTGGTCGCTGCGACCACGAACTGCTCTGGGTTGATGAGGCGTTCCATTGCCTGCATGGCCATTTCCTTTTCTCTCTGCTCTCTTTAATTTGGAACGAGGGATGATAAGGCAATGCTTATAAATATGGGTACGGCTTTCGCTATGTTCCAACTTATAAACTCCCGACAGTTTGTCGCTACAAAAATCTCTGGGTTTAACCTTACAACCCT
Organism: Scyliorhinus canicula; assembly: GCF_902713615.1. Taxonomy (NCBI): domain Eukaryota; kingdom Metazoa; phylum Chordata; class Chondrichthyes; order Carcharhiniformes; family Scyliorhinidae; genus Scyliorhinus; species Scyliorhinus canicula. The sequence goes on along the minus strand of NC_052172.1, from coordinate 457,206 downwards.
GTTAGTTACGCATGCAAAAACACACTTCCGAATTATGACTATTGATTTGAACTCCTTGAACACTTGTGGTTTTTCCTTTTCTTAATTGGATTTCAGATTCAAATTTCTGAGTTCTCTCGGAGTGGGGGGGGGGGGGGGGGGGGCACTTCTAATCGAGTCCCGGTGGATGTCACCACTAAATGTTGCTCGTTTTGGATGAGTGTGCTTAACACTCGATTTGGCTCTGTTTCGTTACTTATCTCTGGAGTCGCCAGGTATCGTTAAGATACCGACACAAGTTTCAAGGTCAAGTTCAAAGCATAAAACCATACACCAATTAGTAAGTTCAAACAAATGAGTTTATTATAGTACAACTATAACAGGGGTGGGAAAACTACGGCCCGCGGGCCGCATGCGGCCCACCAAAGGTCTTTATGCGGCCCACCAAGTCATTAAAAAAAAATGTTTTTAAAAAAAAAAAATTTTTTTAATTTTTAATTTTTTTTTAAGGTTAATGGGGGGGGGGGGGGCTGTTGGGTTACTTACTGGTATAGGGTGGATACGTTGACTTGAGTAGGGTGATCATTGCTCGGCACAACGTCGAGGGCCGAAGGGCCTGTTCTGTGCTGTACTGTTCTATGTTCTATATGAGGCGCCCTGAATCATAACCGGGTGAAGTAATTATTTTACTTAATATACTATGCGGCCCTTTAAAATTGTGAATTTCTGAATGTGGCCCTTGCACGGAAAAGTTTGCCCACCCCTGAACTATAATCTACTCATGCACACGTTAAGATGACTAAACTATTCCTACCACTATATAAACTAATACTTATCTTAAAGGAACTGCCAGATCAGGGGACAAGGCCTCTTGCTCTGTATTGAGTCTGCAGACTTCAGGTTGGTACGGGTTAAAAAGGGGTCAGGAGTGTCTATCTCTGGTAGCGATCGTTGTGAGACACTTAATTGCTGGCGGCTGCTGTCCCAAACCTCTCCTCTCTCTCTCGGTCAAGGTCTTCTTCGGTAAAAGCTGGTCGAGAGGGCTGGTCAAGAGAGGAGGGCTGGTCAAGAAGAACAAACTAAGTTTGGGACCTGTCTTTTATAGGTCCTAGGGCTTCGCGCCCTTTTGGGCGGACCCTCTATCTGCTGGGGATCGATTGGGTCTCTTCCCAATCGATTTGTTTGAATCCCCCCCCAATACTGAGGCTGTCCCTCGGCTACTGGGCGGGCCTTCAGGTGCTTTGTCTTCGAACCCCGCTGGTGCCGGGGTGTCTGGTATCCTGTACAATGTTGCAATCACTTCCCTATTTGTGTCCATTGTCCCTGGGATTGTTCCATTACCATGTTAACTGTCCCGGAGATTGCCTCATTAGTATGCGGAATGTTCGTTTCAGTGCTGTCTGCTCTCTAAGCAGACAGAATCCACATTGGCTTGTTGCAGCCTGCTTGTGCTGCAAACTTTGTCCATTTTAACTTGCAAGCTTTGCGTTCCTCCATTTTGTATTGAGGGAATGGCCAACTTCTTTGGCTACAGCACCATCCCTTTGGGCGAGTGCATCATCCTTGGAGAGGATTTCAATTGCACCCTCCAGGACAAGGACTGTAGTGGAGTCCAGAGCAGCACACAGGCGGTGGTGATGTTAATGGACCTGAACAGGTCCTTCGACTTGGTGGACGTCTGGCGAACTCTCCATCCTGAATCGCAGTGTACACATTTGTGGGCCCTCTGTTCGGAGCGTCCAGAATCGATCGTCTTTACATTTCTAGGACGTACTTGCCCAGCGTTCCGACGGCATCTCTGGAGCTGGTGCCGTGCTCGGATCATCACCTGGTGTGGGTGGGGCTCGGCCCGTCCCGCGCTCAGGCACGGTCCGCATACTTGCACTTTAACAACACGCTGCTGGACAACGAGCGGTTCCTGGACTCGTTTCTCCGTTTCTGGGCCGGCTGGAGAAAGAAACGGGATGGCTTCCCCTCCTTGAGGCTGTGGTGGGACGTGGGCAAGATTCATGTCCGCGCCTTCTGTCAGAGGGACACAAAGGGGTCGACGGCAGAGCGGAAATCCACGATCGCCAAATTGGCTGAAGCAGTCTTCCATCTGGAATCACGTCTGGCTCATCCCGATGAGGACCCGGCCCTGGGGCTGGTGTACAGCAAGTTGAGGGGCACGCTGCGGAACCTGGAACTTGTCGCGTCCCATGGCCCGTACATGAGGTCGCGGATCCATCTCTTGACAGACATGGACTGCGGCTCCCCCTTCTTCTACTCGCTGGAAAGAGGACGCAGATTTCTTCACTGCTGGGCGCGACGGTCCCTCGTCTCGGATCCGGAGGGGGTCAGGACCCTAATCAGGGACTTTTATTCTGACCTCTTTACTCCGGATCCGTGTAGCGAGGACGCGTGCCGAGATCTGTGGGAGGACCTGCCGCAGGTCAGCCCGGAGGGCGTCGGGAGGCTCGACTATACCATCAATCTTCAAGAGCTGACCGGTGCCCTTGACAGCTTGTCAAGGAGCAAGACCCCAGGGCTGGAACGTCTTGGGGAGCGACTATATGGGGGTCCTGGGGAATGCATCGTGAACAGGGAGATTCCCCTTTTCTGGCGCAGGGCCGTTATTGCCCTGCTGCCCAAGAAGGGGGATCTCCGCTGACTCAAAAACTGGAGACCGGTCTCCCTCCTCAGCACAGACTACTAAATATTTGCCAAGGTCAAGTCTTTGTGCCTTGGCCCTGTGCTGGACCACATGGACCAGTCCTACACCGTCCCAAACCGCACCATTTACAATAATATCCATCTGGTCCGGGACATCCATCATTCCCAGAGGAATGGTATGTTGAGCGCCTTCCTGCCTCTTGACCAGGAGAGGGCGTTCGACAGGGTGGGGCACGAGTATTTGCTCGGGCCTCTGCGAGCCTTCTGGTTCAGGACGCACTTTGTCGCCCGGATCCGATTACTGTACGTTGCCTCGGAGTGTCTGATTAAGGTTAACCTGTCCTTGACGGCGCCCCTTCGCTTTGGGAGAGGAGTGCGTCAGGGCTGCCCCTTGTCCGGCCAACATAATTCTCTTTGCGTGTAGCCTTTCCTGCGCCTCCTGTGGAGGAGGTTGCCGAGGCTGGTTCTGCGTGAGCCGAGCATGGCAGTGGTCCTTTTGGCTTACGCTGATGATATGCTCCTTATGTTCACTGACCCCGGTGACCTGCAGAGGATGCGAGAGTGCCAGGCTGTGTCTCCGCCGCATCTTCTGCTCGGATCAACTGGGCTAAATGTTCCGGACTCCTGGTCGGTCCGTGGCAGATGAACCCCCTCCCAGAGGAGCTCAGGCCCTTCAGCTGGAGCTCGACCAACATCCTCTCCTTGAACCAACATTCTCTACTTGGGAGTCCATCTTTGCCCGGCAGAGGAAGCTTGGCCGGCGAACTGGCAGGAGCTGGAGACCATGGTCACCGCTCGCCTGGGACGCTGGACAGGACTGCTATGAGTGCTGTCCCACAGGGGTCGATTTCGCATCATAAACCAGCTGATAGCCTCCATGCTGTTGTACCGGCTGGTCACTTTGCCCCTTCCCCCTGTCTTTGTCACACACATACAGAGAACTCTGATTCGGTTCCTCTGGGACAATGGATTGCACTGGGTCCCTGCAGAGGTCTTGAGTCTCCCAATAGCGGAGGGCGGTCAGGCGCTGGTGTGCCCACATCACGACTTTCCCCCTTCAGACTCTGTAGTTATACCTGTACGTTGAGCCTCCTCAACGATGGTGTGCTGTGGTGACGTATTTCTTCCGCCAGGTACATGACCTGACCTCGAATCTGCTACCCCTATTCGCTGACCAGCAAAGTCTTCAGAATTCTTTGTTGGTGCTGCCCGTCTTGCACCAGGACCTTCTCAAAGTCTGGAATATGGTCGCCACGTGCCACAGCTCCCCCCCCCCTCAGGAGCAGTTGCTATCGTAAGGGAGCCGCTGCTCATGAATCTGCACCTCCGCCAATATCCATTCCGTTGCCTGGCAGAGTGGAGGGCTGTGGATGCCGGGGTGACCAGGAGCAGGGATGTGCAGGGTGGCAGAGGATTGGACTGGGTGATGCCCTACGAGCTCGCTGGGCGCAGACCATGCAGCACACGGCCAAAATCATCTGAGGCCTCAAAATGGTCGTGCTCGGCCCCGTGGGCACACTTGGACTCGAGAGGGCGCAGTTGTGCCGTAGCATCCCGTCTGAGCGGATCCCTGCTGTACCCCACAACCCCAGCCGCCTCACGGAATCACCTCCTGTGTCTTTTAGCACCGCGCAGAGGGGTTTCCTGCTGCACACTTTCCACCTCCTTGCCCTCGCCCGCCGTCCAGCGGCGGACATTCCGCTGGAGGTCCCTCGACGGAGGCGTCCTCCCTGTCAGATTTGGGGACCTGGAGTGGAGGGAGCTGCACAAGGCAGTGCCGTGCAACCGTAGGTAAAGTTACCACACGGCCTCCCCAGAGACCTGTCACGTTTGCGGCCTGGTGGAGACCGTGGAGCATGTGTATGTTGTCTGTCCTCGGCTGCATTCCCTTTTTAGTTTTTTGACGACATTGTTGTTTTTGTCTTTGCACTTTAGCTCCACGTTCCTGACCTACGGACATCCGGTGCAGGGGGGAGGGTGGAAGGTGGAGGGCCTCCTTGTGAACCTGGGCCTGGCCAAACTTGCCATTGATAGGTCCAGTTAGCGGGCGACCGAGGGTGTCATCCGGCCTGACTGTCTGCCCCTCTTCCGCGGCCCTGTTCGCGGCCATGTGTCCCTGGACCTGTAGCATGCGGTGACCACGGGTACACTTGAGGCCTTGCATTCTCGGTGGGCACCGTTGGGTTGGGCTGCCTTATCGACCCTGATTTTCGCAGGGTGCGGTTAGCTTTTGTCCCTCAGATAATTTTTGTTCTTTTACATTGTTGTCACGCTGTGCAACAGGCCAGGATAGTCGGCGGATGCAGGGTTTTAATCCTGCTGCGTGTCGATAAGCCCAGCAGGTCATCACTCACAAAATACCAAAAAAAACAACACAACAATATTGTTACAGTTGTTAAACCCTATAAAACCACACACACAGTGTCCCCCCAACACGGGTTATATCGGAGGTTTTGCTCTATCTGTGATGACAGTGAAATGGGGAATATTCCCATTGATTCTCAATGTTGAATTGCTGCGGTGATCTGCGCATGTCTGGTGTATTCATAGAATTTACAGTGCAGAAGGAGGCCATTCGGACCATCGAGTCTGCACCGGCTCTTGGAAAGAGCACCCTACCCAAGGTCAACACCTCCCCCTATCCCAATAACCCAGTAAACCCACCCAACACTAAGGGCAATTTTGGACACTAAGGTCAATTTATAATGGCCAATCCACCTAACCTGCACATCTTTGGACTGTGGGAGGAAACCGGAGCACCCGGAGGAAACCCACGCACACACGGGGAGGATGTGCAGACTCTGCGCAGACATGACCCAAGCCGGAATTGAACCTGGGACCTTGGAGCTGTGAAGCCATTGTGCTATCCACAATGCTGCCGTGGTGTAGCCCCGCCCCTGCCTGTCGTCACTCTGAGTAAGAGCGCATGCGCAGCCCCTCCAGCGAGGAAACAGCGTTCTCATTGCAGCAGCTCATCCATTTGGGAGTGTGAGCAAAGAGGCTCAGAGATCATTACTGACTCGGGGGGAGTTCAGGGAGAATCGGGGGCTGTTTGCAAGAGGCGCAGCGGGAGCCCCATCTTGTTCCGGGACTTGGAGTGAGCGGGGGGAAGGGAGAGCTCTTTCTGGGCCTGGCTTATTGTCTGATTCTGGGCTAGGGTTTGGAGAGTTATTTCTTTCTTTTACTGATTATCAGTTGAAAGAATTGATTGATCTCTCATTGGCCTCAGCTGACCCTGATTTACAAGAGATTTGCTTTCTTCCCCCTAGTTCAACTGATGAAGAGATGAGTTCCCAGAACAAGATGATGATTCCTCAGCAACATGAATGTGCAGCCGTCTCCTTCTAACTGACAGTAAGTACAATATTAATCCAACATTGCAGAGACACAGACACAACATCAGCTCCACCGTCACAGGGAACAGAAGCAGTCACACTTACATTGACCTCAACTCCCAGATAAACATGTCCAATCCAACAGTGATACACGAGAGGGCAGGTGGGATAATTTTCCACAATTCACCCCTACTCCATATCATGGAACGTTGGATCAACTTGTTATGACAGCTTTTCATCTATAAAGTAACCAGTATAGTATTAATTAGCTTATAGATTGAGCAATCAATGTGGAAGTATCCATTTGCACTTCTTTGTAACTTTGTTGGATTAAAAGATATCCGGAAGCTCTTTCATCTCACAAGTTGTGAACTTTAGGTGCTAGTAAAAAGTCAGTGCTGCTGATTGAAAAGAACAGAATTATTCATGAGCTTGAACTGAGACAAGTCTCAAAGCTAAATATTGGGGGAATATCCAAGTCTCCCAACAAGCATGTCTTTCGAGACTTGTGGGAGGAAACCGGAGCATCCGGAGAAAACCCATGCAGACACGGGGAAGACGTGCATACTCTGCACAGGCAGAGACCCAAGCGGGAAATGAACCTTGGAACCTGCCGCTGTGAGGCAATCCCCTCATTTACACAATCCCCTGGTTCACACAGCTCTAGTTTAACACACTCCCCTGGTTTGAACACTCAACTGCTGCAATCACTCCTCATTTTACACACACTCTTGTTGTGCATCCTCCTCTGGTTCCATACACTCTCCTGCTTTACACACTGCCCTGCTTTACACACTCCCCTGCTTTACACACCGCCCTGCTTTGCACACACCCCCGCTTGACACACTCCCCCGCTTGACACACTCCCCCGCTTGGCACACTGCCCCGCTTGGCACACTGCCCGGCTTGGCACACTGCCCGGCTTGGCACACTGCCCGGCTTGGCACACTGCCCGGCTTTGCACACTGCCCGGCTTTGCACACTGCCCTGCTTTGCACACTGCCCTGCTTTACACACTTCCCTGCTTTACACACTTCCCTGCTTTACACACTCCCCTGCTTTACACACTCCCCTGCTTGATACACTGCCCTGTTTGATGCACTCTCCTGCTTAATGCACACCCCTGCTTGATCCACTTCCAATCGTTTCGAAGCTCCACTAGTTTACACACATTCTTGTTGTGCACGCCCCTCTGTTTTTACACACTTTTAAAAAAAAAAAATATCTTTTCAGCATTTTCGAAATTAGATACATTGCCGTTTGTTTTCATTTATTTTACTGAACACAAAGGCTTCTTCTCAGGTTTCTCTAATAACAGGCTGTCGCCGTCTGCTCAGCAAACAATCCTCCCTATTCCCCCCCACCCAACTCCCCTCTCCCTGACCCCATCCCCCCACCCAGCACCCCTCTGCCTGACCCCCCCACCACCCAACTACCCTCTCCCTGACCCCCTCCCCCGCCCAGCTCCCCTCTCCCTGACCCCCCCACCACCCAACTACCCTCTCCCTGACCCCCCCACCACCCAACTCCCCTCTCCCTGACCCCATCCCCCCGCCCAGCTCCCCTCTCCCTGACCGCCCCCCGCCCAGCTCCCCTCTCCCTGACCCCATCCCCCCGCCCAGCTCCCCTCTGCCTGACCCCTCCACCACCCAACTCCCCTCTCCCTGACCCCCTCCCCCGCCCAGCTCCCCTCTCCCTGACCCCCCCACCACCCAACTCCCCTCTCCCTGACCCCATCCCCCCGCCCAGCTCCCGTCTGCCTGACCCCCCCCACTCCCCAACTCCCTCTCCCTGACCCCCCTCCCCCACCCAACTCCCCTCTCCCTGACCCCATCCCCCCGCCCAGCTCCCCTCTCCCTGACCCCATCCCCCCGCCCAGCTCCCGTCTCCCTGACCCCATCCCCCCGCCCAGCTCCCGTCTGCCTGACCCCCCCCACTCCCCAACTCCCTCTCCCTGACCCCCTTCCCCCGCCCAGCTCCCCTCTCCCTGACCCCCTCCCCCCGCCCAGCTCCCCTCGGCCTGACCCCCCACCCAACTCCCCTCTCCCTGACCCCATCCCCCCGCCCAGCTCCCGTCTCCCTGACCCCCCTCCCCCGCCCAGCTCCCCTCTGCCTGACCCCCCACCCAACTCCCCTCTCCCTGACCCCCCCCGCCCAGCTCCCCTCTCCTTGACCCCCCCGCCCAGCTCCCCTCTCCCTGACCCAACCCCCTGCCCAGCTCCCCTCTCCCTGACCCACCCCCCCGCCCAGCTCCCCTCTCCCTGACCCCTGACCCCCCCCCGCCCAGCTCCCCTCTCCCTGACCCACCGAGCTCCCCTCTCCCTGGACCCCCCCCCCCCCCCCCCCGCCCCCCCCCCCGATACTCTCCCTTTTCTTTAATAATTGCTGTAAACACAGTTTTGTCCACGTTGTGGATACAGGTACCTTACAAAACAAAACACACAGGCTCTGGGAAATATACCCGGATGGGTGTGGTCTTTCCTCCCCTCTCTTTCCTTTTCACCGACCATCTAACTGGGTTATTGCTCGTTCCCCTTCCCGTTTTTCTTCGTGTTCCCTCACCGTGCTGTGGTTGCTGCCACTGTCGTCTCCCCCTGTGCTCCCCCCCCCCCATTATTGTTTCCTTCTCCATTCCCCTTTCTGGCTCCCTTTTTTTGTTCTCCCCCTTTGCTCCCTTCCCCCTATTCTTCACTGCTGCCCCCATTCTTTCTTGCTGGGTTTTGTTACATCACCTTGCTCTCCCCCCCCCCCCCCCCCCCCCCCCAGGTCCTCCCTCACTTTCCTCTGTCTCGTCTGTCAGTTTGCAGAAAGTGTGAGTTTGAGGGGCTGAATGGCAGTGTAATAAGAAACAAGCTGCAGGCAATGGCTGCAAATTGAATATCTCATTGGGACAAACACACAGCTACAAATGTGATTGGTTGAGCCCTGGGGCGCAGGGCCACTTGCACCCACACACACACAGTCCCCCCAACACGGGCTCTATCGGAGGTTTTGCTGCAAATGTAATGACAGTGAAATGGGGAATATTCCCATTGATTCTCAATGCGGAATTGCTGCACATGAATCTGCGCATGCCCGGGTTAACCCCGCCCCCTGCCTGTCAGCCTGAGGGTGAGTGCACAGGCACAGCCCCTCCCCCACACTGTCTCTCAGCTCCATTGAGCCAGTGAGCGGAATGGGCTTTCATTCAGCAGCGGTCGGAGACATCACTGCCCCACCGGGAAGTGAACAAACAGCATCTGTTCACAGCAGCGCATGGCTTTAGAATGGTGGCTGCCCATTGCCTCAGAGAATGGCATTGAGCACTGGGCCGGACAATCAGGCGGAGGCAGCCGCTGTTTGGGATCTGCCCCCTGGACCAGGAACTGCTCCCGGAACTGGAGTCAGTGTGGGGGAAGGAGAAGCAATTCTCACCCACTGTGTGGACAGGGGCAAAAGCTCTCGCTGCTGAGGATCATTGCTGCTTTCTCTCCCTCAACCAGGCTCCAGCTGAGAAGTGACAATGTTCTATTTTAAACAGTATCTGCTTGTTTCCGGTTGCACAGTAAGTTCAAAGTGAATTGCCAAGAGAAATCTGACCCTCCCAAAGTTACTGCTCCATCGCATTGTCCAACTTGAGCAACAGTGATGAACTCTGTGTAAATGTCTGAAAATTGTTGTAACATCGCTCAAAACACCAGATCAGCAGGAACAGATTGCTGCAGTGCATTATATTACACTTATGTAATATAATAATCACTTATTGTCACAAGTGGGCTTCAGTTAAGTTACTGTGAAAAGCCACTAGATGTGCCGCTGGTTTCGCTTTTATGATTGTTCATTACAATAATTATTGGGAAAAATATATTGATTCCATTTCTGTCTTCCAGCTCACCTATTCTTTAGATATCGGAGTTACGTTTTCTTTATGCACGGAAAACAATGACAAAAACAGATTATTCGTCGACAGAAGGTGAGGTTCAGCGAGCTGTTTCCAGCACACAATAGGTACAGTGTCACTCATACAGCACACAGATGCTGCCAGATCATTAGGTCTACAGTCTAACAAAAATACAATTAGAGACATACACAGATACAAATGTTGCCAGGCAACCTTTCAGTAAATGAGTCAAACAGAGCAGTTATGAGGGAGGTTGTATTCATTCCTCTCCAACCTTGTACACCTGTGAGTTGGACACATTTAGCTCAGGGCAAAAGCAACACATCCTTAGATTAAATTGCACGGTATGACATTGGTTAAAATTTAAGTAGATTAACTGCAACACATTGTCTCAGATATTCGTTATGTGGCAGTGCAGCAGAATTCCACAGTTATACACAACACCAGGGACACAGGACAAGAGACTGACAAAGGCAGAGTGAAGACAACATTATTGCACATTGGAGGAAACTGAAATCCAGCACAGAAAGATACATACATGTTCTCACTTCACCAGAGTAATACAGAAACCGAAGAAATCCCTCGCACACAATATCAGAGAATGACAGAGTAAATCCAGAGTAAATCCTGCATTTACACACAATACCACCAGTGACAGTTCCAGAAGGAAAACAGTATCTCTGTACAGTACCAGAGAATGGTGTGTACAGAATGGTTCAGGACCACAGTTACTAATTGCAGAACTAATGGAAACTTTCGACTCACTTCCAACACTGACATCAATGAGCTGCTTATTCATATATAATTCGGAAACTAGAATACAGAATTTATCTCAAATTCACGTTCAGTTTCCATAGACTGACAGGTACACAATTCACCTCATGCCTCCATACAGCACCCTGGATAGACAGCCAAAAATTGAAACTTCTTTCAGATAAAGTGCACAAGCCTGACAGATACAGAAGTAAATTTAGTCTCACATTCCAGATTAGGGGGTGGCACAGTGGTTTGAACTGCTGCTTCACAGCTCCAGGGACCGAGGTTCAATTCCGGCTTTGGGTGACTGGTGTTTCCACTTTATCCCTGTGGGTTTCCTCCCACAGTCCAAAGATGTGCAGGTTAGGTGGATAGGTCAGGATAAATTGTTCCTCAGTGTCTAAAAAAGTTAGGTAGTTACTGGGTTATGGGGATAGGGTGGAGGCTTGGGCCCAGGTAGGTTACTCTTTCCAAGGGTCAGTGCTGGCTCGATGGGCTGAATGGCCTACGCCTGCACTGGAGGGATTCTATGATTCTGCGACAAGTAATGGCAGATGGAGAAAATAGCTGACACTGACCGGCATGAATAGATACAGAATATATTCCACACACACATCCAAAACCACAGACTTTCAAATCTAGAATTAAGCCCATTAAACAAAGTTCCAGTGAATGGCAGTAAAATAATTAAACTGTAATGTACGAGAGACGCAGATTGAGTACCACACTCTCAAACTGCCAGGGATTGAAGATCACTGAATGTATCCCACAGTCACACACAATACCTCTGGCTGACAGAGAATAGAAACACACTCACAGAGCAGTGCAGAGACTGGGAGGTACAGATTGATAACAACATTCACACACACCAAACAGAGATTGACAAACCACAATTGATCTCTCACACATTCAGTTCAGAGACTGACTGATGCAGAGAGAATCCTAAACTCACCCATATCATCAGATTGTCAGATAGAGAATCAATTCCATAATCACAAAATGTAAAAAAATGATAGCGCCAGACAGATACATGAGAAATTTCACTCAAAACATCTGAAGGAACTAGAATTTGCAACATGAATTCAATGGTTATCTTCCTATCAGACACAGTCTCATAAAGAATTATGTCCACTGCCATATTCCAGCAAATGTCAGATACAGACAGGTAATTAGTGGATGATGGTCTAGTCCAAACGGGGTTATGGGGATAGGGTGGAAATGACGGCTTAAAGTGGGTCGGTGCTGACTTGATGGGCCGAAGGGCCTCCTTCTGCACTGTATGTTCTAAAAATCACACACTGAAGCAGAGAATGATGAATACTGAACAAATCCCTGAACTTGCAGAGATGGACAGTTACAGGTTTACATACAGACTCATATACTGACCCAGTGGTGACAAATACCAAGTAACCACATTTCACATACAGACCAGTTACCACTTGGTATATTTTTTGTTTAAACATGAGCATTGTCAAAAACACAGCAATTTTCTCCCTTCCTAATTGCTGTGTTTAAGGTGGCTGTGGATTGCATTCTTTCAGCTTATTGCCTGTCTGCCAAAGCTACACCCAGAGTGCAAGGGATCAAGAACATGCCAACCTATAATACATATGCACACAAACTTCAAACCCACAGCTTCTTCCCAATATCAGTTTGCTTCATTGTAAAAGTGAATTTCACAAGTCAGGCACAGACAGGGTAAAAAAAAAACATTCACATATCATATGTAGATACTGAGCGACCACAACATCCACATTTAATGCCTGGAAGATTCAGAGTAAAATCCACATCTAATTAGCAGAATAAAGAACAGGTATGAATTAAATCTCCATTGTGTTGCAGTAACATACATACAGCATAGGAACAATGTTCTCACATTGGGAACAGAGAAGTGGAGAGTAAATCACACTGTTGCATAAAGGAAAATGCCAGATACAGACTGAACCCACATTCCCAAATTTAAAAGGTACAGGAGAAAAACAACATTTCATCCATAGCAGGTTAACTAAGAGAAAAAAAGCCAATTCCACAGCTATAACTGAAAGGTACAGAAGAAAATACTGATTCACAACCTGGAAACTGTCAGCTACAAATTGAATGAGCAAAACAAACCCATATGAGACTGTAATAGGTTTGCACTGATCCCATTCACTGTCGAAAAAATACAGACAATGCGTAAGGTGTTTCCTTCCACATTGGAAATTACAGGTAAACCCAAATTCACATATCAGAGATTGGCAAATCCAAAACCACCATTCACTACAGCCAGAAATGACAGGAGTATAATAAAATAGAGTCACCATAAAAAGGCATACAAAATAAAATTCACATGTCATCCAGCAGAAACTAAATTCTAGATGAAAATCTATAATCACAGATTAGAAAGTGACTTGCGCAATAAAGTCCAGATTCTCCAAAGAATCTGATTTTAAAGGTGTGCAGCTTTGGTGGGTTTGCTGAGATCGCGAGTGTGAGCATTACTTGGTAGGGTGGTGTTTCAGAGGGTCAGTGCAGACTCGATGGGCTGAATGGCCTCCTTCTGCACTGTAAGAATTCTATGAATTCCCCTTGCTCAGCTCAAATGTATAGGATTGACATGAAGCTGACAACGCATACCTGAAAAGAGGAGGTGCAGATCAAAATCCATATCCGTTTATCAAAACACACTTGCAATAAATTTAAAACATGGCAATTACTTTTCAGAAACCAACCGCCGCTGAGCATTTATTCATATATTTGTGACAGAAAAGCGCACAATTATTCAATTTTCTCATGCCAGAATGGACAGGAGTAGAGAAAACTAACTGAATGAACCAGGAATTTTTAAAGATGGAATAGTTTGCTTTAATTTTTTTCAGAAACTGAAATGAGTTGATAAAACAAAATAAGCTACTGATCTATGAGAGATTGAGGTGAACATCCCAACACATAGAGCAACACTGAAAACTGTGATAGATGCACGATACAACACAATGTTACAATTCACTGTAACATACAGAGTGAAAACAACACTCACATGGCAGTGATGCACATCCTCAGTACAAAGCTATACAGATATATCACATATTGACAGCTTTATGAATATAAACATGCTTCCATTCATCTATCTAAAGAGATAGAGATTAATATCTACCTTTTGTAGAAACTTAAGGTTGCAGGACAAACCCAGAATCTATGTATGAGAAACTCTGGGAGACAGTAAAATAGACAGTGACATACGCAAGACTTGGCTGACATATGGAAAGTTTGGCCTATTATAATTGTAGTCAGAAGTTACTAAAATTAACTTTCTCAAAAGATATAGGTATCAGAGAGGACTTTGATGTGAAAATCCTACATTCCTACAGTATCATCTGTGACAGATATTGAAGGAAAACAGTCTTTATATCCCATATCGGAGACTGATACATACAGGATAAATCCGGCACAGAGATATTTGACAAAGAATGAAGACTGCTGATGAAATGTCAAACTCACACTCACTTCCCGTGGCATCCTCACAATGAGCTGTTGTTAGTGTATCGGACCACACCCCAACTTTTGTTAGGACACCGGACGAGAAACTGCAAACATTTTTTTCAATTTGTAAACCTGTGAGGAAAGGAAACTTCACCCCAAGAGTGATGACACTGACCAATATAATGACACAAACTTTAATTTAAACACAGAATTAAGCACGTTAACATCAAAAAATTAGCTTTATAATTAACAGTGAATCCTACACTCTCAAACAATTTCAGACTGTCGGGTAAAGAATCAATTACATATTCACCAAAAGAAAAAAAAATGATATTGACAGTTACGTGATAAATTTCACTCAAGTACATCTGAGGGAGCAATAATTTGCAGGATGAGTCCCATGGTCGCATTGCTATCAGAGACAGTCACACAAAGAATCATACCCATACCGATATTCCAGCAAATGATAGATACAGGCAGGAAAGTAGGGAATTATAGATTGGTCCAAAACTCACATTCTGAAGCAGAGAATGGTGATGCGAAACAAATCCCAGAAAAATTCACTTGCAGTGAATGACAGATGCAGAATGACTTGGATACTGACATTGTGGCACAGTGATGAACAGATATTGGATAAATATATTTTACATACAGACTAATATTGGTTTTGGTATATTTGTTGATTAAACAAATATTTAGTGTGTCTACTTCAATGCCAGGAGCATCTGGAATAAGGTGGGTGAGCTTGCAGCATGGGTTGGTACCTGGGATCTCGATATTGTGGCGATTTCGGAGACATGGGTAGAGCAGGGACAGGAATGGTTGTTGCAGGTTCCAGGATTTAGATGTTTCTGTAAGAACAGAGAAGATGGTAAAAGAGGGGGGTGTGTGGCATTGTTAATCAAGGGAAGTATCACGGCGGTAGAAAGGACGTTTGAGGACTCGTCTACTGAGGTAGTATGGGCCGAGGTTAGGAACAGGAGAGGAGAGGTCACCCTGTTGGGAGTTGTCTATAGACCTCTGAATTGTTCCAGAGATGTAGAGGAAAGGATTGCAAAGATGATTCTCGACAGGAGCAAGAGTAACAGGGTAGTTGTTATGGGGGACTTTAACTTTCCAAATATTGACTGGAAATACTATAGTTTGAGTACTATAGACGGGTCAGTTTTTGTGCAGTGTGTGCAGGAGGGTTTTCTGACACAGAATGTAGACAGGCCAACAAGGGGCAAGGCCACATTGGATTTGGTACTGGGTAATGAACCCGGCCAGGTGTCAGATTTAGATGTAGGTGAGCACTTTGGTGATAGTGATCACAATTCGGTTATGTTTACTTTAGCAATGGGCAGGGATAGCTATATACCACAAGGCAAGAATTATAGCTGGGGGAAAGGCAATTATGATGCTATTCGGCAAGATATAGGATGGGGAAGAAAACTGCAGGGGATGGGTACAATCAAAATGTGGAGCTTTTTCAAGGAACAGCTACTGCGTGTCCTTGATAAGTAAGTACCTGTCAGGCAGGGAGGAAGTTGCCGAGCAAGGGAACCGTGGTTTACTAAGGAAGTTGAAGCACTTGTCAAGAGGAAGAAGAAGGCTTATGTTAGGATGAGACATGAAGGCTCAGTTAGGACACTTGAGAGTTACAAGTTAGCCAGGAAGGACCTAAAGGGAGAGTTAAGAAGAGCGAGGAGAGGTCACGAAAAGTCGTTGGCGGATAGGATCAAGGAGAACCCTAAGACTTTCTATAGGTATATCAGGAACAAAAGAATGACTAGAGTAAGATTAGGGCCAATCAAGGATAGTAGTGGAAAGTTGTGTGTGGAATCAGGAGATAGGGGAAGCGTTAAATGGATATTTTTCATCAGTGTTTACACTGGAGAAAGACAATGTTGTCGAGGAGAATACTCGGGTTCAGTCGACCAGACTAGATGGAATTGAGGTTCACAAGGAGGAGGTGTTAGAAATTTTGGAAAATGTAAAAATAGATAAGTCCCCTGGGCCAGATGGGATTTATCCTAGGATTCTCTGGGAAGCCAGGGAGGAGATTGCAGAGCCTTTGTCCTTGATCTTTATGTCGTCTTTGTCGACAGGAATAGTGCCGGAAGACTGGAGGATTGCAAATGAGGTCCCCTTATTCAAGAAGGGGAGTAGAGACAACCCTGGTAATTATAGACCTGTGAGCCTTACTTCAGTTGTGGGTAAAATGTAGGAAAAGGTTATAAGAGATAGGGTTTATAATCATCTTGAAAAGAACAAGTTGATTAGCGATACTCAACACGGTTTTGTGAAGGGTAGGTCATGCTTCACAAACCTTATTGAGTTTTTTGAGAAGGTGACCAAACAGGTAGATGAGGGTAAAGTGGTTGATGTGGTGTATATGGATTTCAGTAAGGCGTTTGATAAGGTTCCCCACAGTAGGCTATTGCAGAAAATAAGGAAGTATGGGATTGAAGGTGATTTAGCGGTTTGGATCAGTAATTGACTAGCTGAAAGAAGACAGAGGGTGCTAGTTGATGGCAAATGTTCATCCTGGAGTTCAGTTACTAGTGGTGTACCGCAAGGATCTGTTTTGGGGCCACTGCTGTTTGTCACTTTTATAAATGACCTGGAAGAGGGTGTAGAAGGATGGGTTAGTAAATTTGCAGATGACACGAAGGTTGGCGGAGTTGTGGATAGTGCTGAAGGATGTTATAGGATACAGAGGGACATAGATAAGCTGCAGAGCTGGGCTGAGAGGTGGCAGATGGAGTTTAATGCGGAAAAGTGTGAGTTGGTTCACTTTGGAAGGAGTAACAGGAATGCAGAGTACTGGGCTAATGGCAAGATTCTAGGTAGTGTAGATGAACAGAGAGATCTCGGCATCCAGGTACATAAATCCCTGAAAGTTGCCACCCAGGTTAATAGGGCTGTTAAGAAGGCATATGGTGTGCTAGCCTTTATCAGTAGGGGGATTGAGTTTCGGAGCCACAAGGTCATGCTGCAGCTGTACATAACTCTGGTGTGGCCGCTCCTGGAGTACTGCGTGCAGTTCTGGTCACCACATTATAGGAAGGATGTGGAAGCTTTGGAAAGGGTTCAGAGGAGATTTACTAGGATGTTTTGCCTGGTATGGAGGGAAGGTCTTACGAGGAATGGCTCAGGGACTTGAGGTTGTTTTCGTTAGAGAGGAGAAGGCTGAGAGGTGACTTAATAGAGACATGTAAGATAGTCAGAGGGTTAGATAGGGTGGACAGTGAGAGTCTCTTTCCTCGGATGGTGATGACCAACATGAGGGGACATAGCTTTAAATTGAGGGGTGGTAGATATAGGACAGATGTTAGAGGCAGTTTCTTTACTCAGAGTGTAGTAGGGGTGTGGAACGCCCTGCCTGCAACAGTAGTAGACTCGCCAACTTTAAGGGCATTTAAGTGGTCACTGGATAGACATATGGATGAAAATGGAATATGGATTAATTTCATTTCTACTAGCTTCATGTCAATTTTATTTTGCGTGCCATTATTTGGTGACTATCTTATTCTATTTTTGTCATATTCGTACCATAGTAAATGCTGGCTGCATTTTGAATTTGTCAATTTATTATGTGTGAATTTGGGTTTACCTGTATTTTCAATGTAGAAGGAAACACCTTACACTTTATCTGTAATTTGTGGACAGTGAATGGGATCACTGCAAACCCATTACAGTCTCATATGGGATGGTTTTGCTCATTTAATATTGAGCTGACAGTTTCCAGTTTGTGAATCAGTATTTTCTGCTGTACAGCTGTCTCATTGTCTATTTTCTCTCCACAGGTTAGTTCTGCCATGGATGGAAAGTCGTTTTTCTCCTGTACCTGTTAAATACGGGAAGTGAATGTGTATTACGGGCAGCACGGTAGCATTGTGGATAGCACAATCGCTTCACAGCTCCAGGGTCCCAGGTTCTATTCCGGCTTGGGTCACTGTCTGTGCGGAGTCTGCACATCCTCCCCGTGTGTGCGTGGGTTTCCTCCGGGTGCTCCGGTTTCCTCCCACAGTCCAAAGATGTGCAGGTTAGGTGGATTGGCCATGATAAATTGACCTTAGTGTCCAAAATTGCCCTTAGTGTTGGGTGGGGTTACTAGGTTATGGGGATAGGGTGGAGTTGTTGACCTTGGGTAAGGTGCTCTTTCCAAGAGCCGGTGCAGATTCGATGGGCCGAATAGCCGCCTTCGGCACTGTAAATTCTAAGTCTCTGTCAGTTTCCTTTATGTAACAATGCGTTTTAATCTTCACTTGTCTGTTCCCAATGTCAGAATGTTGGTTCTGTGCTGCATGTGTCAGTTACTGCAACACAATGGAGGTTTACTTGATGCCTGTTCTTTACTCTGCTAATTGGATGTGGAATTTACTCTGAATATTTCAGTCAGGGAATGTGGATGTTGTGATAACTCAGTATCTGCATCTGTTTTTGAATGTTTGTTTTATTTACCCTATCAGTTACTGGGATGCAACTGTGGGGTTTTTGTGTGTTTGCATGTTTATTGTTGGTGTGTTCTTTGTAGTGCCCTTGTTCTATCGATGTAGCTTCGGCAGACAGGCTACGAGGGTGAAAGAAGGCAGTCCACAGCCACCTTAAACACAGCTATTAGGAAGGTACTTTTTGATAATGCCCACATTCAAACATATATACTAAAACCAATAGTGGTCTGTATATGAAATATGTTTATCCAGTATCGGTTCACCACTGGGCCACAATGTCAGTATCCAAGTCATTCTGCATCTATTATTCGCTGCAAATGAATTGTTCTGGTTTTTGTTTTCGATTCACCATTCTCTGATTCAGAATGTGGGTTTTGCACTAATCCATAATCCCCTACATTCCTGTCTGGATCTGTCATTTTCTGGAATCTCGATATGGATATGATTCTTTGTAAGACTGTCTCAGAAAGCAATGCAACCATGTGACTCATACTGCAAATTCTTGTTTCCTCAGGTGCACTGGAGTGAAATTTCTCACATAACTGTCAATATCAGTCCAAAGATGTGCAGGTTGGGTGGATTGGCCATGATAAATTGCCCTTGGTGTCCAAACGTCCATGATAAATCGAGGACAAAAGTTCGGCACAACATCTTGGGCCAAAGGGGCTGTTCTGTGCTGTATTTCTCTCTCTCTATCATATGTTTTTTTTTCTTTGTGAATATGTAATTGATTCTTTACCTGACAATCTGTGAGAGTATGGGATTGACTGTTAATTGTAAAGCTGGTGCTTTAATGTTAATGTGATTAATTCTGTGTTTAAATTAAAGTTTGTTTTAATATATTGGTCAGTGTCATCACTCCTGGGGACACATTTCCTTTCCTCACAGTTTTACAAATTGAAAAAAATGTTTGCAGTTTGTCGTCCGGTGCCCTAACAAAAGTTAGGGTGTGATCCGATACACTAACAACAGCTCATTGTGAGGATGCCACGGAAACTGAGTGTGAGTTTGACATTTCATCAGCAGTCTTCATTCTTTGTCAAATATCTCTGTGCCGGATTTATCCTGTATGTATCAGTCTCCAGTACAGTATGTCATTACTGTTTTCCTTCTTGACCTGTCACAGATGGTACAGTGCAGGAAAGTAGGATTTTCATAGCAACATCCTCTCTGATACCTATATCTTTTAAGAAAGTTGATTGTCGTTCTTCTAACTACAATTGTATTAGGTCTAACTTCCCATAAGTCAGCCGAGTCTGTATATGTCACTGTCTATGTACTCTGTTTCCCAGAGTTTATGATACATAGATTCTGGGTTTGTGCTGCAACCTTATGTTTCTGCAAAGGGTAGATATTAATCTCTATTTCTTTAAATAGATTAATGGAAGCACGTTTATACTCATAAAGCTGCCAGTATGTGGTATATCTGTCCCGCTTTTCACTGAGAATGTCCACTGCTGCCATTTGAGTGTTGTTTTCACTGTATATTCCAGTGAATTGGAACATTGTGTTATATCGTGCATCTATCACAGTTTTCAGTGTAGCTCCATGTGTCAATATGTTCACCTCAATCTCTCATAGCTCAGTATCTTATTTTGTTTTATCTACTCATTTGAGTTCCTGAAAACATTAAAGTAAACTATTCCATCTTTTTAAATTTCTGATTCATTAAGACATAGTTTTCTCTACTCCTATCCATTCTGATGTGCCAAAATTGAATAATTGTGCACTTTTCTGTCACAAGCAGGGGCATGGGAACCTGGATTGTAGTTTTGGGGTATGGGAGATTGAGAGTATAGAGGTCAGGAGCACAGATTTGACTTCGCAGGAGGGTGCCAGTGTTCAGGTAGGTGGTTTGAAGTGTGTCTACTTCAATGCCAGGAGTATACGAAATAAGGTAGGTGAACTGGCAGCATGGGTGGGTACCTGGGACTTCGACGTTGTGGCCATTTCAGAGACATGGATAGAGCAGGGACAGGAATGGTTGTTGCAGGTTCCGGGGTTTAGGTGTTTTAGTAAGCTCAGAGAAGGGGGCAAAAGAGGGGGAGGTGTGGCGCTGCTAGTCAAGGACAGTATTACGGTGGCGGAAAGGATGCTAGATGGGGACTCTTCTTCTGAGGTAGTATGGGCTGAGGTTAGAAACAGGAAAGGAGAGGTCACCCTGTTGGGAGTTTTCTATAGGCCACCTAATAGTTCTAGGGATGTAGAGGAAAGGATGGCGAAGATGATTCTGGAAAAGAGCGAAAGTAACAGGGTAGTTGTTATGGGAGACTTTAACTTTCCAAATATTGACTGGAAAAGATATAGTTCGAGTACATTAGATGGGTCGTTCTTTGTACAATGTGTGCAGGAGGGTTTCCTGACACAATATGTTGACAGGCCAACAAGAGGCGAGGCCACATTGGATTTGGTTTTGGGTAATGAACCAGGCCAGGTGTTAGATCTGGAGGTAGGTGAGCACTTTGGAAACAGTGACCACAATTCGGTGACCTTTACGTTAGTGATGGAAAGGGATAAGTATACCCCGCAGGGCAAGAGTTATAGCTGGGGGAAGGGCAATTATGATGCCATTAGACATGACTTTGGATGTGTTGGTTGGAGAAGTAGGCTGCAAGGGTTGGGCACACTGGATATGTGGAGCTTGTTCAAGGAACAGCTATTGCAAGTTCTTGATAAGTACGTACCAGTCAGGCAGGGAGGAAGGGGTCGAGCAAGGGAACCGTGGTTTACCAAAGAAGTGGAATCTCTTGTTAAGAGGAGGAAGGAGGCCTATGTGAAGATGAGGCATGAAGTTTCAGTTGGGACGCTTGATAGTTACAAGGAAGCGAGGAAGGATTTAAAGAGAGAGCTGAGACGAGCAAGGAGGGGACATGAGAAGTCTTTGGCAGGTAGGATCAAGGAAAACCCAAAAGCTTTCTATAGGTATGTCAGGAATAAAAGAATGACTAGGGTAAGAGTAGGGCCAGTCATGGACAGTGGTGGGAAGTTGTGTTTGGAGGCTGAGGACATAAGCGAGATACTAAATGAATACTTTTCGTCAGTATTCACTCAAGAAAAAGATAATATTGTGGAGGAGAATGCTGAGACCCAGGCTATTAGAATAGATAGCATTGAGGTGCGTAGGGAAGAAGTGTTGGCAATTCTGGACAAGGTGAAAATAGATAAGTCCCCGGGGCCAGATGGGATTTTTCCTAGGATTCTCTGGGAAGCCAGGGAAGAGATTGCTGAGCCTTTGGCTTTGATTTTTAGGTCATCATTGGCTACAGGAATAGTGCCAGAGGACTGGAGGATAGCAAATGTGGTCCCTTTGTTCAAGAAGGGGAGTAGAGATAACCCCGGTAACTATAGGCCGGTGAGCCTAACGTCTGTGGTGGGTAAGGTCTTGGAGAGGATTATAAAAGATACGATTTATAATCATCTAGATAGGAATAATATGATTAGGGATAGTCAGCATGGTTTTGTGAAGGGTAGGTCATGCCTCACAAACCTTATCGTGTTCTTTGAGAAGGTGACTGAACAGGTAGACGAGGGTAGAGCAGTTGATGTGGTGTATATGGATTTCAGTAAAGCGTTTGATAAGGTTCCCCACGGTCGGCTATTGCAGAAAATACGGAGGCTGGGGATTAAGGGTGATTTAGAGATGTGGATCAGAAATTGGCTAGTTGAAAGAAGACAGAGAGTGGTAGTTGATGGGAAATGTTCAGAATGGAGTTCAGTTACGAGTGGCGTACCACAAGGATCTGTTCTGGGGCCGTTGCTGTTTGTCATTTTTATAAATGACCTAGAGGAGGGCGCAGAAGGATGGATGAGTAAATTTGCAGACGACACTAAAGTCGGTGGAGTTGTAGACAGTGTGGAAGGATGTTGCAGGTTACAGAGGGACATAGATAAGCTGCAGAGCTGGGCTGAGAGGTGGCAAATGGAGTTTAATGTGGAGAAGTGTGAGGTGATTCATTTTGGAAAGAATAACAGGAATGCGGAATATTTGGCTAATGGTAAAATTCTTGGTAGTGTGGTTGAGCAGAGGGATCTCGGTGTCCATGTACATAGATCCCTGAAAGTTGCCACCCAGGTTGATAGGGTTGTGAAGAAGGCCTATGGTGTGTTGGCCTTTATTGGTAGAGGGATTGAGTTCCGGAGCCATGAGGTCATGTTGCAGTTGTACAAAACTCTAGTACGGCCGCATTTGGAGTATTGCGTACAGTTCTGGTCGCCTCATTATAGGAAGGACGTGGAAGCTTTGGAACGGGTGCAGAGGAGATTTACCAGGATGTTGCCTGGTATGGAGGGAAAATCTTATGAGGAAAGGCTGATGGACTTGAGGTTGTTTTCGTTAGAGAGAAGAAGGTTAAGAGGTGACTTAATAGAGGCATACAAAATGATCAGAGGGTTAGATAGGGTGGACAGCGAGAGCCTTCTCCCGCGGATGGGGTGGCTAGCACGAGGAGACATAGCCTTAAATTGAGGGGTAATAGATATAGGACAGAGGTCAGAGGTGGGTTTTTTGCGCAAAGAGTGGTGAGGCCGTGGAATGCCCTACCTGCAAAAGTAGTGAACTCGCCAACATTGAGGCCATTTAAAAGTTTATTGGATAAGCATATGGATGATAAGGGCATAGTGTAGGTTAGATGGCCTTTAGTTTTTTTTTCCATGTCGGTGCAACATCGAGGGCCGAAGGGCCTGTACTGCGCTGTATCGTTCTATGTTCTATGTTCTAAGTATATGAATATATTGTCTGCGTCTTTTGGTTTCTGAAAAGTAATTGTCACGTTTTAAATTTATTACAAGTGTGTTTTTGGTAAGCGAATGTGGATTATGATCTGCACCTCCTTTTTTCAGGTATGTGATGTCACCTTCATGTTTATTCTGTATGTTTGAGCTGTACATCGAGTTTATTCTGTACATTTGAGATGTACATAGAGTTTATTCTGTACGTTTGAGCTGTACATTGAGTTAATGTACAATTTTCAGTTTACAAATTGAAAAAGATGTTTGCAGTTTCTTGTCCGGTATCCAAACAAAGGTTGGGGTGTGGTCCGATACACGAACAACAGCTCATTGTGAGGTTGCCACTGGTAGTGAGTGTGAATTTGACATTTCATCAGCAGATTTCATTCTTTGCCAAAACCTCTGTGCCAGATTTATCCTGTATGTATCAGTCCCTAGTACTTTGAGAATCTATGGGAATATTCCCCATTTCACTGTCATCACAGATGGAGTGGAATCTCAGATAGAGTCCGTGTTGGGGGGACTGTGTGTCCTGCGCCAGGGGTCATTCAATCACCTTTGTAGCTGTGTGTTTGTCCCAATGAGATATTCAATTTGCCGTCATTGCCTGCAGCTTGTTCGTTATTACACTGTCACTCAGCCCCTCAAACTCACACTTTCTGCAAACTACCATTTCACTGATTCACTTCATTATCACCCATTTCCAATTTCAAAGTGAATTTGATTTATACAATCAACTACTTTACTCACTACCCTAATTTTACACACACTCCTGGTTTAGCACATTCCTAGTTTTCTCACTCTCCTGGTTTCCACAGTCCCTGGTTTATACATTTGCCTGGTTTAACACACACCCCTGCTCACACACTCTGGTTCTTCACACACACGGCTATTTGTTGGCATATCTGGGAATTAAATACTGTGCTGTTTTACACACTCCCCCGGTTCGCTCGCTCCCCCGGTTCCCTCGCTCCCCTGCTTTACTCGCTCCCCTGGTTCGCTCGCTCCCCTGGTTCGCTCGCTCCCCTGCTTTTCTCGCTCCCCTTCACTCGCTCCCCTGGTTTGCTCACTCTCCTGTAATAGAATTACATAAACTGGGAGTGTGTAAAGTCATGGATGTGTGTACAACCAATGGATTGTGCAAAGCCATGGGTGCAAGTGTGTTAATAAGGAAAGTGTGAAAAAGTATGTGATTGTGCAAACTGGGTGTCTGTGAACTGGGACTGTGTAAAACCCTATGAAGCGTGTAAGCCGGGCAGTGTGCAAACCCAGTGATTGTACAATACATGTGAAATTTGAGGCTGTAATACCAGGTGTGTGTGTGTAAAACCATGTGTATAAATATGTTTAAGAGAGGATTGTGAAAACCTGACAATTACACAATATGAGTGTGTGTATTTGTTGAAATGGATAAAACCTGGGAAGTTAAAACCAGGGGTTTATAGAATTTGTGGTGAATGTGAACCATGGGAGGGCTTAAAAGCAGGAGAGAGTGGACAAGAAAAGCATGTGTAAACTTGCAGAGTGTGTAAAAGCAGGGGAGTGTGTAAAGCCAAGCATAACAGAGGAGTGGGTAAACATGGGGAGGGTGTTAACTGTTGGAAATGTGTAAACCAGGGTCGTGTGTGGAACAGGGGTGTATATTGAGCAGATGAGTGGGTTAACCAGGATAATGTGTAAACCATAGGACTGTGTAAAACAAGGAGAGTGTGCAAAACAAGGGGAATATGGAAACCTGTCAATGTGTGAAATGAGGGGAATTTGGAAAATGAGTTATGAGTCTAAACAGAGGGGGGCTGAGTTCAGAGGGGGCAGCTCACACGTGGAGGCTCTCCACTACAATCAAAAACACCTTCAAGAGCAACAATTGAAATATTTTGGAAAGTTCCGAGCTTAGCATAAGGAGACACTTACCAGAGTATAGGGGAAGAGAAATAAAAGGTCTATTGCGTGAGCAACTAAAGAATTGTAAGTGAAGACACAGTGCCAGCATCGTGGGCGGCTCCTCCACTGGTGCCGGCAGTTCGGGCTTCTCAGCCCGATCGGAGCAGAACTCCATTTTATTGTCTCCTCATTGGTTTTTTATTTTTATTTTTAAACATGAGGAACTGCAATTGGGAAGGTCACAGACTCCGAATTTATCAGGACATTGGGGCTGACCTGGCCATGTGCAGAGCTGGATTTAACAGGACGAAAGCAGCGCTGTACGAAAGCGGCGTACACTTAAGAATGTTATATCCAGCCAGGCGTGGGTCACATTCCAGGGCAAAAAATATTGTTTTTAAGGCCCCAACTGAAGCAGATACGTTTGTCACAGACTGCGGGCTGGGGCCGTGACCACAGGAGAGGCGGGAGGGGTCCAGGCGAAGAGTGGCAGCGCATTGGCAAACCAACAATTGGAGGGGGCAGGGGGAGAAAAGAACCTCACCCCTCCTCCACCCCCCACAACACAACTGACTGACGAAGAGGCGGAAGATGCTGGCCCTATACGTGCAGACAAGGGCAAAAGGCGGAGGACCAAGTATCGGGCATGATGTGGAAAGAACATACAGAACCCACAGAGATTGGGTGGAAGGACAGTGCGACAGTAACTCCCGGGAGGAGGGTCACCACACTAACAGGAGAGCTAACACCGGGAACATGCAGCAGATAGAGGCCGCGGCTGTCTGCCAACGGGGGGGGGGGGGGGGGGGGGGGCAGTGCCTGGCAGGGGGAGTGGGAACAAACAGCAGGGACGGAGAAGTATAGGGGAAAAAGAGCTCGGGGAAAGGGGACAGAGGGGGAGGGGAAGGGAATGGAGATGGGAGAGGGGGGACGGGAAGGGGAGGTGATGGGAAAAGGGACCTGGTAACCTGGAATGTTAAGGGACTTAAAGGCCCAGTGAAAAGATCCAGAGTCTTCACCCACCGAAGAAACATGAGAGCCGACATAGGCGTCCTCTAAGAGACACACCTGAGAGAGCAGGACCGGCTGTGGCTAAGGAAGGGCTGGGTGGGACAGACTTACCATTCCTGCCATGGGACGAGGGCCTGGGGGGTAGTGATTCTGTTAAAGAACAGGATTATGTTTAAGGTGACGATGACGGTAGCGGACACAGGGGGATGGTACGTCATGGTTGGATGGCGCACCGGTAGTACTGTCAACGTGAAAACTCTCAACTGGGACAACGCAAAATTCATTAACAACACAAAGGCAGAAATCCCCTACATAGCGACACACCGACTGATCATGGTTGCGGGTGGAGGGGGGGGGGGGACTATAACTGTGTACAGGACACATGGACAGGTCAAACCCCGGAATGGGGAAGACCTTGAACATGGCGAAGGAACCCGGTCGCTTCATGGGGCAGATGGGGGCGGTGGGAGGTTCACCCACCCAGGGCAGCAGGATTTCTCCTTGTTCTCACCAGTCCACAACATATACTTGAGGAGTCACTTCTTTCTGGTTGGAAAATCGGTGCTCCCAGAGCTGGTCAAGGCGGAGTCTCCGTAATCGTAATCTCAGACCATGCTCCACATTATATGGATGTGAGGTTGGAGATGGGCAGTACCCAATGCCCCACATAGAGGTTGGGCGCTGCCCTACTGGCCAACATGGCTTTCAGCGAGAGGGTATCACAGGCCATAGCGGAGAATACGACAAACAACCAAAATGGGGAGGTCTCAGCTTCCACGTCTGGGAGGAGCTAAAGGCCGTGATTGGCGGGGAAACTATTGCCTTTAAAGCACAAAGGGAGAGAGGAGAGAGTGGTTAGGCAGCAGTCGGCCCCAACCATAGAGCTCTTGGCAGAGAGGGAAAAGCAACAAATGGACTTTGACCTGCTCTCCACGAGTAAAGAGGTGCACCAACTCCACCAAGCATGGGGAACCCTATACAAATACGGGGACAAAGCCAGCCGCCTGTTGGCACACCAGCAGAGAAGGCCAGCTGAGCAGCCAACAGAAAGATTGTGCAAATTTGGCACAACAGAGGCACACTAGAAACAGACCCAAACAAGGTTAACAAGACCTTTGAAGACTTTTACCGGTGACTGCACACCTCAGATCCCCCAACAGGGGAACATCGAACATCGAAAAATACAGCACAGAACAGGCCCTTCGGCCCACGATGTTGTGCCGAACCTTTGTCCTAGATTAATCATAGATTATCATAGAATTTACAGTGCAGGAGGCCACTCGGCCCATCGAGTTTGCACCAGCTCTTGGAAAGAGCACCCTACCCGAGGTCAACACCTCCACCCTATCCCGATAACCCAGTAATCCCACCCAACACTGACGGCAATTTTGGACACCAAGGGCAATTTATCATGGCCAATCCACCTGACCGGCACATCTTTGGACTGTGGGAGAAAACCGGATCGGCACCCGGAGGAAACCCACGCACACACGGGGTGGATGTGCAGACTCTGCACAGACAGTGACCCAAGGCGGAATCGAACCTGGGACCCTGGAGCTGTGAAGCAATTGTGCTCTCCACAATGCTACCGTGCTGCCCTTAAGAACAAATTAATCTACACTCCATTATTCTACCATAATCCATGTACATATCCAATAGCCGCTTGAAGGTCCCTAATGTTGCCGACTCAACTACTTCCATAGGCAGTACATTCCATGCCCCCACTACTCTCTGGGTAAAGAACCTACCTCCGACATCCCCCCTATATCTTCCACCATTAACCTTAAATTTATGTACCCTTGTAATGGTTTGTTCCACCCGGGGAAAAGTCTCTGGCTGTCTACTATATCTATTCCCCTGATTATCTTATAAACCTCTATCAAGTTGCCCCTCATCCTTCTCCGTTCTAATGAGAAAAGGCCTAGCACCCTCAACCTTTCCTCGTAGGACCTCCTCTCCATTCCAGGCAACATCCTGGTAAATCTCCTTTGCACCTTTTCCAAAGCTTCCACATCCTTCCTAAAATGAGGTGACCAGAACTGCACACAGTACTCCAGATGTGGCCTCACCAAGGTTTTGTACAGCTGCATCATCACCTCACGGCGCTTAAATTCAATCCCTCTGCTAATGAACGCCAGCACACCATAGGCCTTCTTCACAGCTCTATCCACTTGAGTGGCAACTTTCAAAGGTCTCTGAACATAGGGGCTGGTTTAGCTCACTGGGCTAAATCGCTGGCTTTTAAAGCACACCAAGCAGGCCAGAAGCACAGTTTGATTCCCGTACCAGCCTCCCCGGACAGGCGCCAGTATGTGGCGACTAGGGGCTTTTCACAGTAACTTCATTGAAGCCTACCCCTGACAATATGCGATTTTCATTTTTCATTTCATTTCAACAGAGACCCCAAGATCTCTCTGCTCCTCAGCGTTGCAAAGATCCCTACCGTTAACCATGTATTCCGCATTCACATTTCGCCTTCCGAAATGGACAACCTCACACTTATCAGGGTTAAACTCCATCTACCACTTCTCAGCCCAGCTCTGCATCCTATCTATGCAGCAGTCAACAACCCTCCTCACTATCCACAACTCCACCAATCTTCGTATCATTTGCAAATTTACTGACCCACCCTTCAACTCCCTCATCCAAGTCATTAATGAAAATCACAAACAGCAGAGGACACAGAACTGATCCCTGCGGTACGCCACTGGTAACTGGGCTCCAGGCTGAATAATTCACATGCACGACAAATCTCTGACTTCTATTGGTTAGCCAGTTCATTATCCAACTGGCAATATTTCCCACTATCCCATGACTCCTTACTTTCTGCATAAGCCTACCATGGGGAACCTTATCAAATGCCTTACTAAAATCAATGTACACTACATCCACTGCTTTACCTTCATCCACATGTTTGGTCACCTCCTCAAAGAATTCAATAAGACTTGTAAGGCAAGACCTACCCCTCATAAATTGGTGCTGACTATCCCTAATCAAGCAGTGTTTTTCCAGATGCTCAGAAATCGTATCCCTCAGTACCCTTTCCATTACTTTGCCTACCACCGAAGTAAGACTAACTGGCCTGTAATTCCCAGTGTTATCCCTATTCCCTTTTTTGAACAGAGGCACAACATTCGCCACTCTCCAATCCCCTGGTACCACCGCTGTTGACAGTGAGGATGATCACAATCTACCGCTACTGTCCTTGATCGGACCTACCCTCGCTCTAGTCATTCTCATATTTCTCACATATGTGTAAAAGGCCTTGGGGTTTTCCTTGATCCTCCCCGCCAAAGATTTTTCATGCCCTCTCTTAGCTCTCCTAATCCCTTTCTTCAGTTCCCTCCTGGCTATCTTGTATCCCTCCAGCGCCCTGTCTGAACCTTGTTTCCTCAGCCTTACACAAGTCTCTTTCTTCCTCTAAACAAGGCATTCAACCTCTCTTGTCAAACATGGTTCCCTCACTTGACCATCTCTTCCCTGCCTGACAGGGATATACATATCAAAGACATGTAGTACCTGATCCTTGAACAAGTTCCACATTTCACTTGTGTCCTTCCCCGACAGCCTATGTTCTCAACTTATGCTCTTCAATTCTTGTCTTACAGCATTGTATTTACCTTTCCCCCAATTGTAAATCTTGTCCTGTTGCACGCACATATCCGTTACTGAAGTGAAAGTCACAGAATTGTGGTCACAACCTACAAAATGTTTCCCAACTAACAAATCTATCACTTGCCCTGGTTCATTACCAAGTACCAAATCCAATATGGCCTCCCCTCTGGTCAGACAATCTCCATACTGTGTTAGAAAAGCTTCCTGGACACACTGCACAAATACCACCCCATCCAAACTATTTGATCCAAAGAGTTTCCACTCAATGTTTGGGAAGTTGAAGTCACCCATGACTACTACCCTGTGACTTCTGCACCTTTCCAAAATCTGTTCCTCCACATCTCTGCTGCTATTGGGGGGGGGGGGGGGGGGGGGCTATAGAAAACTCCCAACAAGGTGACTGCTCCTTTCCTATTTAAATAAAATAAATAAATTTAGAGTACCCAATTATTTTTTTCCAATTAAGGGGCAATTTAACGTGGCCAATCCACATCTTTGGGTTGTTGTGGGGCGAAACCCACGCAGGCACGGGGAGAATATGCAAACTCCTCACAGACCCAGTGCCAGGATTCAAACCCAGGTCCTCAGCGCCGTAGGCAGCGATGCTAACCACTGTGCCACCGTGCTGCCCTCCTTTCCTATTTCTGACTTCAACCCATACTACCACAGCAGACAGATCCTACTCAAACTGCCTTTCTGCAGCTGTTATACTATCTCTAATTATCAATGCCACCCCCACCCCCCCCCCCCCCACCTCTTTTACCATCCACCCTAATCTTGTTTAAACATCTATAACCAGGGACCTCCAACAACCATTTCTGCCCCTTTTCTATCCAAGTTTCCGTGATGGCCACCACATCCTAGTCCCAAGTACCGATCCATGCCTTAAGTTCACCCACCTTATTCCTGATGCTTCTTGCGTTGAAGTATACACACTTCAACCCATCTCCGTGCCTGCAAGTACTCTCCTTTGTCAGTGTTACCTTCCCCACTGCGTCACTACACGCTTTGGTGAGCTGAATATCGTCTTCCTTAGTTGCTGAACTACAAATCCGTTTCCCATTCCCCTGCCAAATTAGTTTAACCCTCCCGAAGAGTACTAGCAAACCACCCCCCCCAGGATATTGGTGCTCCTCCAGTTCAGATGCAACCCGTCCTGCTTGTACAGGTCCCACCTTCCCCAGAATGCTCTCCAATTATCCAAATACCTGAAGCCCTCCCTCCTACACCATTCCTGCAGCCAGGTGTGCAACTGCACTCTCTCCCTCTTCCTAGCCTCGCTGTCACGTGGCACCGGCAACAAACCAGTGATGACAATTCTGTCTGTCCTGGCTTTTAACTTCCAGCCTAACTCGCTAAACTTGTTTATTACCTCCACACCCCTTTTCCAACCTACGTCGTTTGTACCAATGTGCACCATGACTTCTGGCTGCTCACCCTCCCCCTTCAGGATCCTGAAGACACGATCCGAGACATCCCTGGCCCTGGCACCCAGGAGGCAACATACCTTCCGGGAGTCTCGCTCGCGACCACAGAATCTCCTATCTATTCCCCTAACCATTGGCTCTCCTATTACTATTGCTTTTCAATTCTCCCCCACTTCCCTTCTGAGCCCCAGAGCCAGACTCAGTGCCAGAGACCTGGACGCTAGGGCCTTCCCCCGGTAGGTCATCCCCCAACAGCATCCAAAATAGTATGCTTGTTTTGAAGGGGAACGGCCACGAGGGATCCCTGCACTGTCTGCCCGTTTGTTTTCCTTCCCCTGACTGTAACCCAGCTACTCTTGTCCTGCACCTTGGGTGTGGTTACCTCCCTGTAACTCCCTATTACCCCCTCTGCCTCCTGGATGATCCGAAGTTCATCCAGCTCCAGCTCTAGTTCCCTAACACGGTCTCCGAGGAGCTGGACTTGGGTGCACTTCCCGCATATATAGTCAGAGGGGACACCGGTGGTATCCCTCATCACCCACATCCTACAGGAGGAGTATGCAACTGCCCTTGCCTCCATCCCCTCTTACCTTACAGAATATAGCTGCCCTGTGGATCAACTGGCACTCCACCCTCTGACTCTGCTCCCAGTCAGCTGCACTCTGTGATCTCCTGGATCCCTTCTCGTTCTTTGAGGAAATTAAATGAAAGGAGCACCTTACTCCCCCAGTCACCAAACTCTCACTATAGCACTCAAATGCACCAAATTCAGCACTCCGTCAGTCACCAAACTCTCACTATAGCACTCAAATGCACCAAATTCAGCACTCCCTCAGTCACCAAACTCTCACTGTAGCACTCAAATGAACCAAATGCAGCACTCCCTCAGTCACCAAACTCTCACTATAGCACTCAAATACACCAATTCAGCACTCAGTGCAAACTCGGGGGACTCGTGGATGAAGCTATTCCTCGATGGACTGGACTTGCCAGTTCTGTGGGAGGACAGGAAACGGGGCCTGGGAGCACTGCTAGAACTGAGAGAGATCATGGAGAGTATAAGCTCCATGCAGGCCGAAAACAAGGACCAGGGGAGTATACAAAGCAGGGGGACCTATGAATCAGGGGAATGTATAAAGCATGGCAGTGCATAGAACATAAGAACATAAGAACTAGGAGCAGGAGTAGGCCATCTGGCCCCTCGAGCCTGCTCCGCCATTCAATGAGATCATGGCTGATCTTTTGTGGACTCAGCTCCACTTTCCGGCCCGAACACCATAACCCTTACTACTTTACCCTAATGCCATGCATCTTTGTCTGATGCAGCAACCTTTTGTGTGGCACCTTGTCAAAGGCTTTCTGGAAATCCAGATATACCACATCCACCAACTCCCCATTATCTACTGCACTGGTAATGTCCTCAAAAAATTCCACTAAATTAGTTAGGCATGACCTGCCCTTTATGAACCCATGCTGCGTCTGCCCAATGGGACAATTTCTATCCAGATGATAGATTGATGATAGTTTCCATCATCTTCCCTACTACCGAAGTTAAGCTCACTGGCCTATAATTTCCTGCTTTCTGCCTACCTCCTTTTTTAAACAGTGGTGTCACGTATGCTAATTTCCAATCCACCGGGACCACCCCAGAGTCTAGTGAATTTCAGTAAATTATCACTAGTGCATCTGCAATTTCCCTAGCCATCTCTTTTAGCACTCTGGGATGCATTCCATCAGGGCCAGGAGACTTGTCTACCTTTAGCCCCATTAGCTTGCCCATCACTACCTCCTTCGTGATAACAATCCTCTCAAGGTCCTCACCTGTCATAGCCTCATTTCTATCAGTCGCTGGCATGTTATTTGTGTCTTCCACTGTGAAGACCGACCCAAAAAACCTGTTCAGTTCCTCAGCCATTTCCTCATTTCCCATTACTAAAACTCCCTTCTCATCCTCTAAAGGACCAATATTTACCTTAGCCACTCTTTTTTGTTTTATATATTTGTAAAAACTTTTACTGTCTGTTTGTATATTCTGAGCAAGTTTACTCTCATACTCTATCTTACTCTTCTTTATAGCTTTTTTAGTAGCTTTCTGTTGCCCCCTAAAGATTTCCCAGTCCTCTAATCTCCCAGCAATCTTTGCCACTTTATATGCTTTTTCCTTCAATTTGATACTCTCCCTTATTTCCTTAGATATCCACGGTCGATTTTCCCTCTTTCTACCGTCCTTCCTTTTTGTTGGTATGAACCTTTGCTGAGCACTGTGAAAAATCGCTTGGAAGATTCTCCACTGCTCCTCAACTGTTCCACCATAAAGTCTTAGCTCCCAGTCTACCTTAGCTAGTTCTTCTCTCATCCCCTTGTAATCTCCTTTGTTTAAACACAATACACTAGTATTTGATTTTACTTTCTCACCCTCCATCTGTATTTTAAATTCCACCATATTGTGATCGCTCCTTCCGAGAGGATCCCTAACTATGAGATCATGAATCAATCCTGTCTCATTGCACAGGACAAGATCTAGGACCGCTTTTTCCCTCGTAGGTTCCATTACATACTGTTCTAGGAAACTATCGCGGATACATTCTATAAACTCCTCCTCAAGGTTGCCTTGACCGACCTGGTTAAACCAATCGACATGTAGATTAAAATCCCCCATGATAACTGCTGTACCATTTCTACATGCATCAGTTATTTCTTTGTTTATTGCCTGCCCCACCATAACGTTACTATTTGGTGGCCGATAGACTACTCCTATCAGTGACTTTTTTGCCTTACTATTCCTGATTTCCACCCAAATGGATTCAACCTTATCCTCCATAGCACCGATGTCATCCCTTACTATTGCCCGGATGTCATCCTTAAATAACAGAGCAACACCACCTCCCTTACCATCCACTCTGTCCTTCCGAATAGTTTGATACCCTCGGATATTTAACTCCCAGTCGTGACCATCCTTTAACCATGTTTCAGTAATGGCCACTAAATCATAGTCATTTACGATGATTTGTGCCATCAACTCATTTACTTTATTCCGAATACTACGAGCATTGAGGTAAAGTACACTTATGTTGGTTTTTTCACCTCTGTTTTGAATCTTAACATATCCAGTTTTATTCCTTTTGTTATTACTGGGCCTATTCAGTGAGCTCCCCTCAGTGACTGTACCTTGTACTGTCGCCCTTTTAGATTTTTGACTATGTCTTCTCTGCCTTGCACTTTTCCCCTTACTTCCTTTTGCTTCTGTCCCTGTTTTACTACCTTCCAACTTCCTGCATCGGTTCCCATCCTCCTGCCACATTAGTTTAAACCCTCCCCAACAGCTCTAGAAAACACCCCTCCTGGGACATCGGTTCCAGTCCTGCCCAGGTGCAGACCGTCCGGTTTGTACTGGTCCCACCTCCCCCAGAACCAGTCCCAATGCCCCAGGAATTTGAATCCCTCCCTCTTGCACCATCTCTCGAGCCACGCATTCATCCTATCTATCTTGACATTCCTACTCTGACTAGCTCGTGGCACTGGTAGCAATCCTGAGATTACTACCTTTGAGGTCCTCCTTTTTAGTTGTTGGGGGATTTGAGGTGCGCAGTCACCGGTAAAATTCCTCAAATGTCTTGTTAACCTTGTTTGGGTCTGTTTATAGTGTGCCTCTGTTGTCCCAAATTTGCACAATCTTTCTGTTGGCTGCTCAGCTGGCCTTCTCTGCTGGTGTGCCAACAGGCGGCTGGCTTTGTCCCCGTGTTTGTATAGGGTTCCCCGTGCTTGGTGGAGTTGGTGCACTGCTTTACTCGTGGAGAGCAGGTCAAAGTCCATTTGTAGCTTTTCCATCTCTGCCAAGAGCTCTATTGGTTGGGGCCGACTGCTGCCTAACCACTCTCTCCTCTCTCCCTTTGTGCTTAAAGGCAATAGTTTCCCCTCCAATCATGGCCTTTAGCTCCTCCCAGACACGGAGGCTGAGACCTCCCCATTTTGGTTGTTTGTCGTATTCTCCGCTATGGCCTGTGATACCCTCTCGCTGAAAGCCATGTTGGCCAGTAGGGCAGCGTCCAACCTCTATGTGTGGCATTGGTACTGCCCATCTCCAACCTCACATCCATACAATGTGGAGCATGGTCTGAGATTACGATTATGGAGACTCCGCCTTGACCAGCCCTGGGAGCACCGATTTTCCAACCAGAAAGAAGTGACTCCTCAAGTATATGTTGTGGACTGGTGAGAACACGGAGAAATCCTGCTGCCCTGGGTGGGTGAACCTCCCACTGCCCCATGAAGCGACTGATCCTTTAAGTCCCTTGACATTCCAGGTTACCAGGTCCCTTTTCCCATACCTCCCCTTCCCGTCTCCCCTCTCCCATCTCCTTTCCCTTCCCCTCCCCCTCTGTCCCCTTTCCCCTATACTTTTCCATCCCCGCTGTTTGTTCCCACTCCCCCTGCCAGGCACTGCCCCCCCCCCCCCCCCCCCCGTGGCCTCTATCTGCTGCATGTTCCCGGTGTTAGCTCTCCTGCTAGTGTGCTGACCCTCCTCCCGGGAGTTACTGTCCCACTGTCCTCCCACCCAATCTCTGTGGTTTCTGTATGTTCTTTCCACATCATGCCCGATACTTGGTCCTCCACCTTTTGCCCTTGTCTGCACGTATAGGGCCAGCATCTTCCCCACTTCGTCAGTCAGTTGTGTTGTGGGGGGTGGAGGAGGGGTGAGGTTCCCCCTCCCCCTCCCCCTTCCAATTGTTGGGTTGCCAATGCGCTGACGCTCTTCGCCTGGACCCCTCCCGCCTCTCCTGTGGTCATGGCCCCAGCCCGCAGTCTGTGACAAACGTATCTGCTTCAGTTGGGGCCTTAAAAACAATATTTTTTGCCCTGGTATGTGACACAGAGCTTGGGTGGATATAACATTCTTAAGTGTACGCCGCTTTCGTACAGCGCTGCTTTGGCCCTGTTAAATCCAGCTCTGCACATGGCCAGGTCAGCCCCAATGTCCTGATAAATTCAGAGTCTGTGTCCTTCCTTATTTCAGTTCCTCGTGTTTAAAAATAAAAAACCAATGAGGAGACAATAAAATGGTGTTCTGCTCCGATCGGGCTGAGAAGCCCGAAGTGCCGGGACCTGCGCAGGAGACCACCCACGATGCAGTCGTCAATCACCCCAGCCCCGGAGAGAGAGAAGGTGAACAAAACCCTGAGAAATGGAGAGAGGCCCACAATTCAAACAAGAACGAAAACAGAGAGAGAGACAAAAGGGACCAAGGGGAGAGAGACCCCACGAGACAGAGAGAAGTAAAGACCCACGGGAGGAGACAAGAAGAGGGGCAAAACACACCTCCAAAAAGACAGAGTTCTCCTTTGATCAGCCCGAACTGCCGGCACCAGTGGAGGAGCCGCCCATGATGCTGGCACTATGTCTTCACTTACAATTCTTTAGTCACTCACCCCAATAGTCCTATTTTTCTCTTCCCCAGTACTCTGGTAAGTGCTTCCTTATGCCAAATTCTAAACTTTCCAAAATATTTCAATTGTTGCACTTGAAGGTGTTTTTGATTGTAGTGGAGAGCCTCCACGTGTGAGCTGCCCCCTCTGAACTCAGCCCCCCTCTGTTTAGACTCATAACTCATTTTCCCAATTCCCCTCATTTCACACATTCACAGGTTTCAATATTCCCCTTGTTTTGCACACTCTCCTTGTTTTACACAGTCCTATGGTTTACACATTATCCTGGTTAACCCACTCATCTGCTCAGTACACTCCCCTGTTCCACACACGACACCGGTTTACACATTTCCAATAGTTAACACACTCCCCATATTTACCCACTCCCCTGCTTGGCTTTACACACTCCCCTGCTTTTACACACTCTGCAAGTTTACACATGCTTTTCTTGTCCACTCTCTTCTGCTTTTAAGCACTCCCCTGGTTCACATTCACCACAAATTCTATAAACTCCTGGATTTAACTCCCCAGGTTTTACCCATTTCAACTAATACACACAGTCATATTGTGTAATTGTCGGGTTTTCACAATCCTCTCTTAAACATACTTATACACCTGGTTTTACTCACACACACACCTGGTTTTACACACACACACCTGGTATTACAGCCTCAAATTATACATGTATTGTACAATCACTGGGTTTGCACACTGCTCGGCTTACACACTTCATAGGTTTTACACAATCCCGGTTCACAGACACCCAGCTGGCACAATCACTTACTTTTTCACACTTTCCTTGTTAACACACTTGCACCCACATCTTTGCATATCCCTGACTTTACACACTCCCAGTTTATGTAATTCTATTACAGGGGAGCGAGCGAAGCAGGGGAGCGAGCGAAGCAGGGGAGTGAGCGAACCAGGGGAGTGTGTAGAACAGCACAGTATTTAATTCCCGGATATGATAACAAATAGCCGTGTGTGTGAAGAACCAGAGTGTGTGAGCAGGGGTGTGTGTTAAACCAGGCAAATGTCTAAACCAGGGGCTGCGGAAACCAGGAGAGTGAGAAAACTAGGAATATGCTAAACCAGGAGTGTGTGCAAAATTAGATCAGTGAGTAAAGCAGTTGATTGTACAAATCAAATTCACTTTGAAATTGGAAATGGGTGATAATGAAGTGAATCAGTGAAATGTTAGTTTGCAGAAAGTGTGAGTTTCAGTGGCTGAGTGAAAGTGTAATAACAAACAAGCTGCAGGCAATGACTGCAAATTGAATATCTCATTGGGACAAACACACAGCTACAAAGGTGATTGGATGACCCCTGGGGCGCAGGGCCACTTGCACCCACACACACACAGACAACTACCCAACACGGGCTCTATAGGAGATTTTGCACTATATTTGATGACAGTGAAATGGGGAATATTCCCATAGATTCTCAAAGTACCAGGGACTGATACAGGATAAATCTGGCACAGAGCTTTTGGCAAAGAATGGAAACTGCTGATGAAATGTCAAATTCACACTCACTACCCCTGGCAACCTCACAATGAGCTGTTGTTTGTGTATCGGACCACACCCCAACTTTTTTTAGGATACCGGACAAGAAAATGCAAACATCTTTTTCAATTTGTAAATTAAAAATTGTACATTAACTCAATGTACAACTCAAATATACAGAATAAACATGAAGGTGACATCTCATACATGAAAAGAGGAGGTGCAGATCATAATCCACATTCGCTTACCAAAAACACACTTGTAATAAATTTAAAACGTGACAATTACGTTTCAGAAACCAAAAGACGCAGACAATATATTCATATACTTGTGACAGAAAAGTGCACAATTATTCAATTTTGTCACATCAGAATGGATAGGAGTAGAGAAAACTATGTCTTAATGAATCAGAAATTTTAAAAGATTGAATAGTTTACTTTAATGTTTTCAGGAACTCAAATGAGTAGATAAAACAAAATAAGATACTGAGCTATGAGAGACTGAGGTGAACATATTAACACTTAGAGCCACACTGAAAACTGTGATAGAGGCACGATACAACACAATGTTCCAATTCACTGGAATATACAGAGTGAAAACAACACTCACATGGCAGCAGTGGACATTCTCAGTGAAAAGCGGGACAGATATACCACATACTGGCAGCTTTATGAATATAAAAATGCTTCCATTCATCTATTTAAAGAAATAGAGATTAATATCTACCCTTTTCTGAAACGTAAGGTTGCAGTACAAACCCAGAATCTATGCATCAGAAACTCTGGGAAACAGAGTACAATAGACAGTGACATATACAGGATTTGGCTGACTTATGGGAAGTTTGACCTATTACAATTGTAGTTAGAAGAACTACAATCAACTTTCTTAAAAGATATATGTATCAGAGAGGATGTTGCTGTGGAAATCCTACTTTCCTACACAGTACCATCTGTGACAGATCAAGAAGGGAAACAGTAATGACATACTGTACCGGAGACTGATACATACAGGATAAATCCAGCACAGAGATATTTGACAAAGAATGAAGACTGCTGATGAAATGTCAAACTCACACTCAGTTTCCGTGCCATCCTCACAATGAGCTGTTGTTAGTGTATCGGACCACACCCCAACTTTTGTCAGGACACTGGATGAGAAACTGCAAACATTTTTTTCAATTTGTAAAACTGAGGAAAGGAAATTTGTCCCCAGGCGTGATGACACTGACCAATATAATAAAACAAACTTTAATTTAAACACATAATTAACCACATTAACATCAAAGCACCAGCTTTACAATTAACAGTGAATCCTATACTCTCATAGATTATCAGATTGTCAGGTAAAAAATCAATTATATATTCACAAAGAAAAAAAACCATATGATATTGACAGTTATGTGAGAAATTTCAGTCCAGTGCACATGAGGAAACATGAATTTGCAGTATGAATCACATGGTTGCATTGCTTTCAGAGACAGTCTTACAAAGAATCTTATCCATATCGAGATTCCAGAAAATGACAGATCCAGACAGGAATGTTGGGGATTATGGATTAGTGCAAAACTCACATTCTGAATCAGAGAATGGTGAATCGAAAACAAATCCCAGAACAATTCATTTGCAGCGAATGATAGATGCAGAATGACTTGGATACTGACATCGTGGCTCAGTGGTGAACCGATACTGGATAAACATATTTCATATACAGACTACTATTGGTTTTAGTATATATGTT
This sequence comes from Scyliorhinus canicula, assembly GCF_902713615.1. Classification (NCBI taxonomy): domain Eukaryota; kingdom Metazoa; phylum Chordata; class Chondrichthyes; order Carcharhiniformes; family Scyliorhinidae; genus Scyliorhinus; species Scyliorhinus canicula. Next base: position 417,376 of record NC_052172.1, on the reverse strand, counting down.
GTTTGAATGTGGGCATTATCAAAAAGTACCTTCCTAATTAAACACAGTAAGGTGGCCGTGGACTGCCTTATTTCACCCTCGTAGCCTGTCTGCCGATGCTACATCGATAGAACAAGGGCACTACAAAGAACACACCAACAATAAACATGCAAACACACAAAAACCCCACAGTTGCATCCCAATAACTGATAGGGTAAATAAAACAAACATTCAAAAACAGATGCAGATACTGAGTTATCACAACATCCACATTCCGTGACTGAAATATTCAGAGTAAATTGCACATCCAATTAGCAGAGTAAAGAACAGGCATCAAGTGTTGCAGTAACTGACACATGCAGCACATAACTGACATTGGGAAAAGACAAGTGAAGATTAAAACGCTTTGTTACATAAAGGAAACTGACAGAGACTTAATACACATTCACTTCCCGTATTTAACAGGTACAGGAGATGGAAACAACTTTTCATCCATGGCAGAACTAACCTGTGGAGAGAAAATAGACAATGAGACAGCTGTACAGCAGAAAATACTGATTCACAAATTGGAAACTGTCAGCTCAATATTAAATGAGCAAAACAAACCCATATGAGACTGTAATGGGTTTGCAGTGATCCCATTCACTGTCCAAAAATTACAGATAAAGTGTAAGGTGTTTCCTTCTACATTGGAAATACAGGTAAACCCAAATTCACACATAAGAAATTGACAAATTCAAAATGCAGCCAACATTTACAACGGTAAGAATATGACAGAAATAGAATAAGATACAGTCACCAAATAATGGCACACAAAATAAAATTGACATGAGGCTAATAGAAACGAAATACTAGATTAATATCTCCAATCACAGATTAGAAAGTGAATTCGACAATAAAGTACAGATTCTCCTAAGGGAGGTCAACATGTACAGACTCGACCCTGAGCTGACCTGACATGTCCAAAAAAGAGACAGACGTGTGGATCACAGCCCAAACTCACTTATCAGAAACTTGCTTTAACAATAAAAATATCACAGTCAAATTTCTGAAACTGACAGGTGCAAAGCAGTTTCATATTCCTGTGACAGTAACATACTAAATCACTCAATTTTCTCAATTCAGAAATGGAAACTAGCTCTGAATGAACCAGAAACTTACAGAGATGGAATAGTTTACACTTATCTACCAGAAACTGAAATGTCGAGATAAAACAATATCAGAAACTTTGATATAAGAGATTGAGGTGAACGTATTAAAGCAGACAGCCACACTGGAATGTCTGATTGATGCATGGTACAACCCAATGTTCCAAATCACTGAAACGTACAGAGTGAAAACAACTGTCCCATGGCAGCAATGTACATATTCTGTCCATAGCTACACAGAGATATCAGTTATTGACAACTAAGTGATTATACAATTGATCATATTCAATGTATCAGGAAATGACAGATGGCGAGAAATGTGCATAAACCCAAATCAGAGTCTTAAATGCATGCACTTGTACATTGTAATATCATTCATATATATCATTGCTGACAGTTATAGTGTAATATAGATAATATACAATAAAATTCATATGCAACACATCAGGAAATGACAGATGAACAGAACAATACAAACATCAATCCCACAGTTAAACAGGTAGAGATTAAAATCTACATTTTGGAGAAACACGGTATCAGGGCAACCCCATAATCCATGTTTCAGACACTCAATGAAACAAAATGCAACAGACGGTGTCATACAAAAGACTGGTAGGGACACAGAATTGGGAACAGAAACAAAAGCAAAATGAAAAGAGTAACCTTTTCATGCAGGACGAGTTTAAAGTGTGGGATACACTTGAGAGTGTGGTGAGGAGTGGTTCAACGGCAGCGTTTAAAGTTGGAATACATTGTTATCTGAAAAGGAAGAATGAGGAAGATGACAGGACTGGGGATGTTGCCCATTTGGAGAGACATTTTCGACAAGATGGGTCGAATGCCCTCCTGCCCTGACACAGTTCTGTATTTCTGATAATAAATCTTAGACGAGCAGTAAATATGATTGGCTATCAAAAGTATCCAGTCAGAGAATTATAGAGGTGACATCACTGTCAATAAGCCAATCAGGAAAATTGCCTGCACCAATCCCTCATTTGCATCGGGCTGTGGTTGGATCTATGAAAATCGAGTTGTTGGGTTAGGCTCAGTTATTGGCTTTGCGAAATTGAAGCGGACGATGGGAGATGAAAAGAAGCCGCTCGCTTCCAAGAAGGACGGTAAGAAAGCTCTGAACAAAACTCCTGTGAAGGGCGGCAAAAGGAGAAAGCGAAGCAGGAAGGAGAGTTACGGCATCATTATCTACAAAGTGATGAAGCAGGTTCACCCCGACACTCACACACTGTATCAGAGAGTGAATAAATCCCACACAGACTCCATCAGAGAGTGAGTAAATCCCACACTCACACAATGTATCAGAGAGTGAGTAAATCCCACACACACACACTATCAGAGAGTGAGTAAATCCCACACACTCACACTGTATCAGAGTGTCAGTAAATCCCATACTCACACACTGTATCAGAGATTGAGTAAATCCTACACACACACTGTATCAGAGTGAATATATATCCCACACTCACACTGTATCAGAGTGAATACATCCCACACTCACATATATTACAAGAGACTCACTGTCCTGAGGGAATCCCGCAGTGTGATGGTTCTCTCTAAAAGAGTCTCGCAGACTCTCTGATACTGTGCGGTGAAGGGTCCCTCTCACCGACAGCCAGGTGAAATTTCCCGGTGAATCTTTACCCTCTGACAAACTGGGACAGGAGATATTATTTCTGAAATGTATTTTCCGTTTCCTGTAAGGACGTTTATGATTGGTGGAAAATCTTAAATCTGATTGGTCTGTTTATTTATCCAATCAAATAAACGCAACATAACTGGCTGCCCTCATTTTCACAATGCCCAATCACAATCATTCCTTTCCCCATTCCTCATTAGCATAGATGTGAGGCTCTATCTATTTAATCAGCGCTCCGAAGGGGTTTGCTTTATTTCTGGGTGAAACTGAAGATGGCTGACGAGAAGAAACCAACATCGAAACCAGCTGCCAAGAAGGGAGCCAAGAAAGTCATTAAGAAACCGGCAGTAAAGGGCGGCAAGAAGCGGCGAAAGTCGAGGAAGGAGAGTTACTCCATCTACATCTACAAAGTGATGAAGCAGGTTCACCCCGACACCGGCATCTCCTCCAAGGCCATGAGCATCATGAACTCGTTCGTCAGCGATATTTTCGAGCGTATCGCGGGTGAGGCTTCCCGCCTGGCCCATTACAACAAGCGCAGCACCATCAGCTCCCGGGAGATCCAGACCGCCGTGCGCCTGCTGCTGCCCGGGGAACTGGCCAAGCACGCCGTGTCGGAAGGGACAAAGGCGGTCACCAAGTACACCAGCTCCAAGTAAAACTGCACAATGGACTGAAAACCACCCCAAACACAACGGCTCTTTTAAGAGCCACCCACAACTTCTGTAAAGCAGCCAAACCATCATACTTTAAATTATCGGTTTATTTCTATTATGAATATCCAGATCCGTTTTAATAGCGTTTCACTACAATAGCATCCTGTATAATGCAGTTATCGTCATGTCGATCTTTGTACGTTGTTTATAAAGTCCCAGCTCGGTGACAGGTTCATACACGGCCGTTGTCGCTGGATTTGGAGAGAATAGAACTACAGTACCAATATTTCCCGTAGCATTTGTGTTCAGCCTTATAAATTACTCCGTTTCCATTAATGTTCATGTTCACACTCTGATCGAGAGCACCCCGGTGGTGTGGGTAAACTCCATTTCAATAGTGACACTAGCTCCAAACTGCTCACTCCACTTTTAACACCAAGGAAGCGGCAGCAGTCTACAATATGAATAAATGTTATATATTTGCAGATGGCTGTGAATTAGACACTGTCGGCGGCTCAGAACGTTTTAAACAACAGCCAGATTAAACCTGTGTAGTCAGTTCCCCTTCTACAGATCCTAAACGTTTCTCTCCACAGATGATACCAGACACGCTGAGTTGATCCAGCATTTTCTCTTTAATTCACATTTGCAGTCTCTCCATTGTTTTGGTTTAATTTATTTTGGGTTTGTTGTCAGACAAAATCAGAAACTAACAGATAATGGGAAACGAGACGCGGAAAGAGAGAGAATCCAACAATCTTATACTCAAATGATTTAGTCACATTTTTTATTTAATTTTATCTGTTAAATCTTTTCGCGCCCATTTAAGATTTGAAATAAATATTCGGTTGGAATCTGAACATTTGCCGCCCAAACTTTCTGCTCTCAGCACCGTGGGTTCTCCTGATTGGTGCTTCAAACAGATATCTGATTGGTCACTTTGTCGCCGGCTCCACAATGTTGTTCAGATAACCAATCAGCAATGTGTGCACCGCCATTCCTCCTGAAGCTATAAGAGAAGTGAATGTGGGCGGTTTCCCTCATTCTGTGTGAAAGTGTTTGTGAGATTGTGACAATGTCTGGAAGAGGAAAGACCGGCGGTAAAGCTCGGGCCAAGGCCAAGTCTCGCTCCTCCCGGGCTGGACTGCAGTTCCCGGTGGGCCGTGTTCACAGGCACCTGAGAAAGGGTAACTATGCCCAGCGTGTGGGTGCCGGAGCCCCGGTCTATCTGGCTGCTGTGCTCGAGTATCTGACCGCTGAAATCCTCGAGCTGGCCGGGAACGCGGCCCGGGACAACAAGAAGACCCGCATCATCCCCAGACACCTGCAGCTGGCCGTCCGCAACGACGAGGAGCTCAACAAGCTGCTGGGAGGGGTGACCATCGCTCAGGGCGGGGTGCTGCCTAATATCCAGGCCGTGCTGCTGCCTAAGAAAAGCAGTGCCAGCTCCGGCAAGAAGTGAAGCGAACGTTCTTTAATATAATAACCCAAAGGCTCTTTTCAGAGCCACTCACTTTATCTGGAAAAGGCCTAACTATTATCTGACCGTCAGAGATTCTGCTCTTTTGCTTAATGTGCAAATGTTTCACGTTTTATGACATCAATCCGCAGCGCATTCTGTGCGTGACATTATTTACATGTTCAGTATTTATGACACATGTGAATTATATGTGTTTATTTGGGATAAAAGTGTCTGATCTGAAATGATCTAAGTTCCAATAATATTGCTCAAAGAAGGATGTCTGATCTGTAATCTCTCCGCAAGAGATTCCGCTCTGCTATTTAATGTGTCGGTGTTTCTGCAATGACTATATCTGCAAGTGGGTTACTGTGTGACACGCTTCATACTCGGAGCCTCGGATTAACATCAAACTCTGGCTCACGATGTGCAGGAAGGTTTTTATGGAAGCAGTTTATTGGGGTAAGAAATCCTAGGAAACTGAAATTATTATAGCTCCAATAAAAAGGCTTTGATATTACATACTGTGCGGCAAAAATGACAACAGCATATTTAATAAACGATGAATTTTCCTGGAGACGAGAAAGTTCATTGTAATGCAGAGTAAATTGTAAGAATTGGCCTAAAGCCATCGGCTGTAATGGCAACTTATCTGTGAGTGAGTTAGTATTTACGGTCTTTCTACCTATCTACATATCTATCGATCCATCCGTATATCTATGCAAGTTTCTATCTCTTTCGTATCTATCTTTCCATCCATATATCTGTCTCTCTACCTATCAATCTATCTATCTATCTAAATTGCTCTTTCCAGGCGTCGGTGCAGTCCCTGTGATTACATGATATTGTTATTAGTATTAGTAATCACAGCCAGTCTAGTTTATTGGGCTGAAATGAAATACGGGCTGGACTACAACAGATAACGGATCCAGGGCAATGAGGAAACAAATAACAGAGATTTTTAAAATGCTGAATCGAGATACTGGGGTGGAAGCTCTTTTCCTGACCGACTTGGTGGCTCTTAAAAGAGCCTTTGTTGTTATTATTGGTGAAGCCGGGTTTTAGGCGCGTTCCCCGCGGATGCGGCGGGCCAGCTGGATGTCTTTGGGCATGATGGTGACTCGCTTGGCGTGGATGGCGCACAGGTTGGTGTCCTCAAAGAGCCCCACCAGGTAAGCCTCGCTGGCCTCCTGCAGGGCCATGACGGCGGAGCTCTGGAAGCGCAGGTCTGTCTTGAAGTCCTGAGCGATCTCTCGCACCAGGCGCTGGAAGGGCAGTTTGCGGATCAGCAGCTCGGTGGATTTCTGGTAGCGGCGGATCTCCCTCAGAGCCACAGTGCCGGGTCTGTAGCGATGAGGCTTCTTCACTCCGCCCGTGGCTGGAGCGCTCTTGCGGGCCGCTTTGGTAGCCAGCTGTTTGCGAGGAGCTTTGCCTCCAGTCGATTTGCGCGCTGTCTGCTTGGTCCTGGCCATGATGTGAAACTGGGTGAAAGGCAGAGGCTGAGAATGCTGCCGCCGCTCTCTCACTGCCTATTTAAGGCATTATAGTGACCGCCCTCTTCTCCTCATTGGATGCAGCCCGATCCCGTGGACAAGTTTGAAAAGTGCGATGGGCGGCAAGGATATCAGGGCCCTGATTGGTGGACCTGCAACTGACAAACCATCAATTTCAAAAAGCCCGCCAATTTCACAGGGACAAGGAAGGGATATTTGCGAAAATCGAAAAAAATCAATCTCCAGTTGTGAACATCAAAAACATCTCAATGATTCCTGTTCCCATTTTGTCTCAGATTCGACTCAATGCCTGAGCACCCGGATTAAATTCAGATTCACTCCCTGATTGTTCTACAACAGACTGGGATAAAGCTCCTATTGAGGGGTGGAATTGTGTCTCATTTTATTCTAATCAACGATATCGGTTCTTTCATTGCAAAAAGCGATGGATATTAAAGGTAAAATTGACTGATTCGTTTAGCGACTTTTCTGGTGGAGATCACAGTAAGAAGTCTTACAACACCACTTTAACCTGGTGCTGTAAGACTTCTTACTGTGCTCACCCCAGTCCAACGCCGGCATCTCCATATCTGGGGGAGATGGCGGAGGATGCGATGTTTATAGATCAGTTATGTAAACCTTGTTTCTGATCAAATTCTGACGCTGAACATTCATGTCCGAAAGTAGATTCATAAAATCCAGCAAATACAATTTCGCAAAGACAAGTATCGGATATCTGAGAACTTTAATCCCAAATTACTAATTGAAGTGAAAAGACCGCGCTGAACACGTACAAACTGCAACATTATACAGCAGCGAGTTAGAAACGCGGATCTATTAAATCCAGGCAGGTCAGTAATATTCCCGCCTCAGTCCACTCCTTTCTAGAACCAGCCCAACTACCTGCTCCCATTTCATCCCCAACTCCGATTCCATCCCCACACAACTCCTCTCCCAGACAGATTGGGAATTTCACTAACATCCCTTCCAGCTGATATAAAGTGTTTTGAGTAGTGACTTGTGAGGCGGGATTTCTCCGCCATGTTAACTATTTTACAAACTCCCCCCTGAATCTGTGAAGAATGAAACTAACACAAACTGTGACTGTTCCCCGGTTAGGAAGATGCAGCAACTTCCCTGTGTTTTAGTGCAGAGTGGGGGGAGAAGCCCGGTGCAGAGCATGTCAGCGAGTGAGGGGCAATACTGGATTGACATTTCTATCTAAAATCTGCTCCCAGCACCGGGACAGGGATTCATTGGTCGGGGGATCAGCTCTTTCCGGAGAGATGTGGGTGGCTCTGAGAAGAGCCTTTGGGTTCAGAGGTTTACAATTTGCTCGCGTTCTTTCACTTCTTTGCTGGTTTCTTAGCCTTTGTTGATTTCGCTTTGGGATTGGCCCTCGATTTGGTCTGCTTAATTCCGCCCGTGATCTTTTTCACAGGAGAACTTTTCTTCGGGGCTGCTTTCTTCGCCCTCTTTTTGGGAGTTGCCGCCTTCTTGGCTGCTGTTTTCTTGGGAGATATCTTGGCTGCTGCTTTCTTGGGAGATTTCTTGGCTGCTGTTTTCTTGGGAGATTTCTTGGCTGCTGCTTTCTTGGCTGCGGGTTTCTTGGGTGCTGCTTTCTTGGGAGATTTCTTGGCTGCTGCTTTCTTCACTAAAGGTTTCTTGCCTGCTCCGGTCTTTATCACTTTCCCCCCGGTTGTCATCTTAACGATCTTGAAGGAGCCGGAGGCGCCCGTGCCCTTGACCTGAGCCAAGCTGCCGTTGTCCACACTCCTCTTGACACTTTGCTTGATCTGGGACCCCCGTTTATCCACATCGACCCCTTTGATCCGCAGCTGCTTCTTTATGGCCTGTAAGGAAACCCCCTTGCGATCGCCGCTATCCGCCACAATCTTGTGGATCAGTTCGCCCAGCCGGGGACCTTCTGGTTTCTTCCGGAGAACCGCCTTCTTCTGCTTCTTGACAGCCTTGACTGGGACGGCGGCTGGAGGAGCCGTTTCGGCGGCTGCACTATCGCTCATGTCCGGGATTCTGCACAAAATCTCTCCCTCAATGTGAAGTGGGTGAGAAATGAAGCCTCTGGTGGCGGCACTGAGCAACTTAAAGGCAGCGAGCGGACGGGGCGGAGACAACCTGCTCTCAGCTCCAGGCTGCTGCTGCTGCCTCTGTGTTTTTCTCTGGTCCCAAACTCTCCAATTCCACTCAAATTCCAGCTCCACAGTGTCCCAGGATAAATCCTTCCTGTCTCTCACACTCTAATGTTTGCTGTAGGAAAGGTTTCCCGCGATTTGAATGCTCCATTTCGGATTTAAACCCGTTTTACTGATGCACTGTTCGCGCTCTCTCACCCGATCGCTCTCATTTTCCCAACCTTTCCGCAGAAATCTGGAAAGCAGCATCGAAACTGCACTGAAATCCAACTTGGGAAAGTAGGAGGGGATCAGGGGGATTGATTAAATGAACAATATTTCCATTTTGTCCCAGAGGGATTGGGAGATCTGCTGATCAGAGCGGACACACAAACACAGTTGGTTTCTCCTGTTTGGCCCGCCCCTTTCACTCTCTCTTCCACAATATTCACATCCACACACAAGGTTTGGAAATTACATTTCCCAGGGCAGAATGCTCCCTCTGCTGAACATTTGTTTCCAAATCGGTGCCTTAATTGTAGATTTTCACCTCACTTACTGATCAGCTGAGTTTTCTGCTCCCTATCTTCTGTTTCCCTAAATACCCGGCAGCAGCAAGTCATATTTTTAAATCTAAACTCATTGATGACACGTTTTACTTGAATGTGGAAATACAATTGATCTCCTCTCCAACAGTGGAGATTTTCCTGTTTGATGTGATCCTCCTGCACTGCCGGTAACACTAAACCCCAAACTCAACAAGCAGGGACACCCAGTTAAAGAATAGTCCCACCCTTTTTGAGAGTGGAGATTTTCACAGTGACCCACAGATTCTAACCATTCTGATCCGAACAGCTAATTTATAAATGAAGATGGACTCAAAGAAGGAACGTGTAAACCAGGAGAACGTGTAAACTAGTGGGGAGTGTAAACCAGGGACAATAATAAATGAGGGGAGTGTGTTAACAAGAGAAATGTGTAAAATCAGTGGAAGATGCATAATCAAAGATAATTTAATTACAGACTAGTGTGTAAAACCTGTAAAATGAGCGGAATGTATTAAACTTGGGATTGTATGGAACTAAAGTAGCCTGTAACACTGGGAAGTGAGTGAACCGGGGGAGGGAGTGAACCGGGGGAGGGAGAGAACCCGGAGAGGGAGAGAACCCGGAGAGGGAGAGAACCGGGAGAGGGAGAGAACCGGGGGAGGGAGTGAACCCGGAGAGGGAGTGAACCCGGAGAGAGAGAGAACTGGGAGGGAGAGGGAGTGAACCGGGAGAGGGAGTGAACCGGGGGATTGGATTGGATTGGATTTGTTTATTGTCACGTGTGCCGAGGTACAGTGAAAAGTATTTTTCTGCAAGCAGCTCAACAGATCATTCAGTACATGGGAAGAAAAGGGAATTAAACAGAATTCAAGAAAATACAAGAAAATACATGAGAATACATAATAGGGCAATACAATATATACAATGTAACTACATAAGCATTGGCATCGGATGAAGCATACATGGGTGTAGTGTTAATGAGGTCAGTGCATAAGAGGGTCATTTAGGAGTCTGGTGACAGTGGGGAAGAAGCTGTTTTTGAGTCAGTTTGTGCGTGTTCTCAGACTTCTGAATCTAATGCCCGATGGAAGAAGTTGGAAAAGTGAGTAAGCCGGGTGGGAGGGATCCTTGATTATGCTGCCTGCTTTCCCCCGGCAGCGGGAGGTGTAGATGGAATCAATGGATGGGAGGCAGGTTCGTGTGATGGACTGGGCGGTATTCACGACTCTCTGAAGTTCCTTGCGGTCCTGGGCCGAGCAGTTGCCATACCAGGCTGTGATGCAGCCCGATAGGATGCTCTCTATAGTGCATCTGTAAAAGTTGGTAAGGGTTAGTGTGGACATGCCGAATTTCCTTAGTTTCCTCAGGAAGTATAGGCGCCGTTGTGCTTTCTTGGTGATTGCGCCGGCGTGAGTGGACCAGGATAGATTTTTGGTGATGTGCACCCCTAGGAATTTGAAACTGCTCACCATCTCTACCTCGGCTCCGTTGATGCTGACAGGGGTGTGTACAGTACTTTGCTTCCTGAAGTCGATGACCAGCTCTTTAGTTTTGCTGGCATTAAGGGAGAGATTGTTGTTGTTACACCACTCCGCTAGGTTCTCCATCTCACTCCTGTATTCGGACTAGTCGTTATTCGATATCCGGCCCACTATGGTCGTATCGTCAGCAAACTTGTAGATGGAGTTGGAACCAAGTTTTGCCATGCAGTCGTGTGTGTACAGGGAGAAGAGTAGGGGGCTAAGTATGCAGCCTTGCGGGGCACCGGTATTGAGGACTATTGTGGAGGAGGTGTTGGTGTTCATTCTTACTGACTGGTCTGTTGGTCAGAAAGTCAAGGATCCAGTTGCAGAGTGGAGAGCCAAGTCCTAGGTTTTGGAGCTTTGATATGAGCTTGGCTGGGAATATGGTGTTGAAGGCGGAGCTGTAGTCAATAAATAGGAGTCTGATGTAGGAGTCCTTGTTTTCGAGATGCTCTAGGGATGAATGGAGGGCCAGGGAAATGGCGTCTGATGTGAACCAGTTGCGACGGTATGCGAATTGAAGTGGGTCAAGGCGTTCCGGGAGTATGGAGGTGATGCGCTTCATGATCAGCCTCTCGAAGCTCTTCATTACAACCGACGTCAGGGCCACTGGGCAGTAGTAATTGAGGCACGTTGCCTGGTTATTCTTTGGTACCGGTATGATGGTGGTCTTCTTGAAGCAGGTGGGGACCTCGGAGTGGAGTAGGGATAGGTTAAAGATGTCTGTGAATACATCTGCCAGCTGGTATGCGCAGGCTCTGAGTGCACGACCAGGAATCCCTTCCGGGCCCATCGCCCTCCGTGGGTTCACTTTCAGGAAGGCCGATCTGACTTCGGAAACTGTGATGGTGGGTATGGGTGAATTATGGGTTGCTGGGGCACTCGATAGCAAACCGAGCATAGAATGCATTAAGTTCATCGGGGAGGGGTGCGCTGCTGCCAGAGATACTGCTCGGCTTCGCTTTGTAACCCGTGATGTTGTTTAGTCCTTGCCACAACCGCCGAGAGTCTGTCTGTGAGCCTAGCTTAGTTTGATATTCTCTCTTGGCATCTCGAATGGCTTTGCAGAGGTCGTACCTGGATTTCTTGTACAGGACAGGGTCGTCTGCCTTGAAAGCCTCAGATCCGTCCTTCAGTAGGGAGTCAATCTTGCGGTTGAGCCATGGTTTCCGGTTGGGGAACATACGTACTGCTTTCTTTGGCACGCAGTCGTCCACACATTTGCTGATGAAGTCTGTGACGGTGGTGACATACTCATTTAAGTTAGTCGCTGAGTTCTTAAATATGGACCAGTCCACTGTCTCCAAGCAGTCACGTAAGAGCTCTAATGTCTCCTCGGACCAGCACTGCACAACCTTCTTAGCTGGATTCTCCCGCTTGAGTTTCTGCTTGTAAGCCGGGAGAAGGAGCACAGCCTTATGGTCTGATTTCCCAAAGTGCGGTCGGGGGATGGAACGGTAGGCACCCTTGATTTTTGAGTAGCAGTGGTCAAGAGTGTTGTCGCCCCTGGAGGGACAGGAGATGTGCTGGTGGAATTTTGGCAGTACACTCTTGAGGTTGGCTTTGTTGAAGTCTCCGGCCACAATGAACAAGGCCTCCGGGTGTTAGAACATAGAACAGTACAGCACAGAACAGGCCCTTCGGCCCTCGATGTTGTGCCGAGCCATGATCACCCTACTCAAACCCACGTATCCACCCTATACCCGCAACCCAATAACCCCTCCCCTTAACCTTACTTTTTAGGACACTACGGGCAATTTAACATGGCCAATCCACCTAACCCGCACATCTTTGGACTGTGGGAGGAAACCGGAGCACCCGGAGGAAACCCACGCACACAGGGGGAGGACGTGCAGACTCCACACAGACAGTGACCCAGCCGGGAATCGAACCTGGGACCCTGGAGCTGTGAAGCATTGATGCTAACCACCATGCTACCCTGCTGCCCTACTGTTTCTTAGTTATTTATGACTGTGTACAGTTCATCCAGCGCCTTCCTCACTTCTGCCTGGGGTGGGATGTAGACCGCTGTGATAATGGCTGAAGTGAACTCACGTGGAAGATTGTATGGGCGGCACTTTACGGTCAAGTATTCCAGGTCTGGGGAGCAGTAGGTCGCCAGGGTCACCACATCCAAGCACCAGGAGGAGTTGATGAGGAGGCAAACGCCTCCACCCTTCGCTTTGCCTGAAGATGCCGTGCGGTCCGCCCGGTGAATAGAGAAGCCTTCAGGTTGTATGGCAGAGTCCGGTGAGGCGGGGGTGAGTCATGTCTCTGTGAAACAGAGCACACAGCAGTCTCTTACTTCCCTCTGAGAGGTAAGTCTGGCGTTAAGTTCATCCAGCTTGTTTTCAATCGCTTGGACGTTTGCCAGGAGTATGCTGGGGAGAGGGGTCTTGAAAAATGAATTGAAAATCGCTTATTGTCACGAGTAGGCTTCAATGAAGTTACTGTGAAAAGCCCCTAGTCGCCACATTCCAGCGCCTGTCCGGGGAGGTGGTACGGGAATCAAACCGTGCTGCTGGCCTGCTTGGTCTGCTTTAAAAGCCAGGGATTTAGCCTGGTGAGCTAAACCAGCCCTCAGTTCCTTCAGTCTAACCTGCAGACCGCTGCGTTTCCCTCGCTTTCTCGGTCGGCGGCTGCTGCTAGATGATCCTGCGATCCGTTGGGAGACGTCCGCCCTTGTGGAAGGTAGGTGGTTGCATCTGGCGGGGTCCAGGGCGCTGGCGGTGTCCAGGGCGCTAGCGAGGTCCAGGGCGCTGTTTACATTTCCGGGGTCGCGTCTGGCAGGGTTCCGGGCGCTGGTTGAGGTAGTGGGGTTGCTGGGGGGGGTGAGTTTGTGATCCGGATGGGTCCCGGCGTTCTGCGGGTGCGGGAATACCTTGCAGCGTGTTCGGGTCCTCGCGCGCGGTCTCCATTGTTTTTGGGGTCCTGGGTCGGGGGCAGGGGCTTCCTGGAGCAGATTGGGCTAGGTTCCATGGTCTGTTCCCTTCCTGGGCGCTCCTGGGGTCGGATCTTGAAGTCGGCACGGTGGGGCCTCCATGTGGATTATTCTTTCTTCCATCACCAGGTAGGTCGGGTTGCTGGGCGGGCCTCTCCGGGTCGGGTCGCTGGGCGGGTCTCTCGGGGTCGCGTTGAGCCGTGTCTTGCCATCGGGGGTCGGGTCGGGAGCACCGGGGACAAGGCCGGGCGATCCTGGGGCTGGCGTCGGTTGATAGGGCGGGTTTGGAGCTCCGAGGCCCGGTTCAGCTCCAAATCGAGGTCGGGGCTTCACTTCCGGTTTGGGCCCGATCTTCTTCCAGGTCACAAAGGTCAGGTCGGGTCGGGTCAAAAGGTCTCCAAGGGGCTCGGAGGATCATCACGCCTGCAAGAGAAGATAAAAGAGAGAGTAATAATGTTAGCTTTAGAATTAATTTTTGAAAGGTTAGAACGAGTATAAATAAAGTTAAAAGTGGATCTGTTGGGGAAAGCTTGCAGAGAATCGGCTCGCTCGGGAGGGAGAGAACCTGGAGAGGGAGTGAACCTGGGGAGGGAGAGAACCGGGGGAGGGAGTGAACCGGGAGAGGGAGTGAACCGGGGGAGGGAGTGAACCGGGGGAGGGAGTGAACCGGGGGAGGGAGTGAACCGGGGGAGGGAGAGAACCGGGGGAGGGAGTGAACCGGGAGAGGGAGAGAACCGGGGGAGGGAGAGAGCCGGGAGGGAGAGTGAGAGAACCGGGAGAGGGATGGAACCGTGAGAGGGAGAGAACCGGGAGCGGGAGAGAACCGGAAGGTGGAACAGTGGTTAGCACTGCTGCCTCACTGTGCCAGAGACCCGGGTTTAATTCCAGATTTCGGAGACTGCATGTGTGGGGGTTTGGACCTTCTCCCCGTGTGTGTGGGTGGGTTCCCCCCCGGGTGCTCAGATTTCCTCCCACAGGCCAAAGATGTGCAGGTTAGGTGGATTGGCAATGCTGAATTACTGCTTCGTATCCAAGGATGTGTTGGTTCAGTGGGGTCTCGGGTTTATGGAGATAGGGCGGGGAGTGCGCCAAGGTGGGATGCTCTTTCCGAGGGACGGTAATGGGCAGAATTGCCTTCTTCTGCCCTGCAGTAATTCTCGGCTTCTCTGGAAAATGAAGTCAGTCAGTGAAATGGTAGTTTGCAGAAAGTGTGAGTTTGAGGGGCTGAATGGCAGTGTAATAACAAACAAGCTGCAGGCAATGGCTGCAAATGGAATATCTCATTGGGACAAACACACAGCTACAAAGGTGATTGGTTGAGCCCTGGGGCGCAGGGCCACTTGCACCCACACACACACAGTCCCCCCAACACGGGCTCTATCGGAGGATTTGCTCCAAATGTGATGACAGTGAAATGGGGAATATTCCCATTGATTCTCAATGCGGAATTGCTGCGCGGATCTGCGCATGCCCGGGTAACCCCGCCCCCTGCTTGGCGTCACTCTGATCTGAAGCGCGCATGCGCATCCCCTCCCCCCCATTCTCCTTTTGCTCAGTCAGTGGAGACGCTTTGTTCAAACTGAGTGAAATGTCAGGGCCCAGGTCAGCGAGGAAACAGCGTTCTCATTGCAGCAGCTCATCCATTTGGGAGTGTGAGCAAAGAGGCTCAGAGATCATTACTGACTCGGGGGGAGTTCAGGGAGAATCGGGGGCTGTTTGCAAGAGGCGCAGCGGGAGCCCCATCTTGTTCCGGGACTTGGAGTGAGCGGGGGGAAGGGAGAGCTCTTTCTGGGCCTGGCTTATTGTCTGATTCTGGGGCAGAATTTGGAGGGTATTTTCTATTTTTACTGATTATCAGTTGAAAGAATTGTTTAATTTATCATTGACCTCATCTGACCCTGATTTACAAGAGATATTTTTTCTTCCCCACGTTCATCAGATGAAGATATGAGTTCCAAGATGATGATTCCTCAGCAACAAGAATGTTCCGCCGTCTCCTTCTAACTGACAGTAAGTACAATATTAATCCAACATTGCAGAGACACAGACACAACATCAGCTCCACCGTCACAGGGAACAGAAGCAGTCACACTTACATTGAGCTCAAGTCCCAGATAAACATGCCCAATCCAACAGTGATACACGAGAGGGTAGGTGGGATAATTTTCCACAATTCACCCCTAGTCCATGAACTTCGAGCATGCAGTGCAGAAAGAGGTATTTGGCCCATCAAGTCTGCACCAACCCACTTAACCCTCACTCCCACCCGTCCCCGTAACCCAATAACCCCACCTAACCTTTTTTGGTCACACAGGGTAATTTATCATGGCCAATCCACCTGACCTTCATGTCTTTGGACTGTGGGAGGAAAGCGGAGCACCCGGAGGAAACCAACGCAGACACGGGGAGAACATGCAGACTCCACACAGACAGTGTCCCAGCGGGTAATCCAACCTGGGACCCAGGCGCTGTGAAGCCACAGTGCTATCCACTTGTGCTAACTTGCTGCCCTATCATGGAACGTCGAATCAACTTTTCATCTGTAAATTAATCAGGAAAGTATTAATTAGGCTATAGATTGAGCAATCAATGTGAAAGTATCCATTTGCACTTTTTTGAAACTTTGTTGGATTAAAATGTATCAGAAGCACTTTAATCTCACAAAGTTGTGAACCTTAGGCACGTGTAAAAAGTCAGATAGTACAGCTGATTGAAAAATACATAATTAATCCTAAATTTGTACTGAGACAAGTCCAAAATAAAATATTGGTGTAATGTCTAATTCACATAACAAGCATGTCTTTCGGGACTTCTGGGAGGAAATGGGAGCATGTGGAGGAAACCCATGGAGACACGGGGAAAATGTGCAGACTCTGCAGAGGCAGCGACCAAGTGGGAAATGAATCTTGGACCATGGCGCTGTGAACCTCTCCCCTGATGTACACTATGCCCTGTTACAAACTGTTTTTTCACACTCCCCTGGTTTGCATGCTGACCTGGTTCCACACTCGCCTGCTTTGAACTCTCAACTGATGTACACACTCCCCAATTTACACACGCTCTTGTTGTGCATCTTTCCCTGGATCCATACACTCCCCTGGTTGAGATTACTCCCGTAATTTACACATTCCCCTAGTTTGCACACTCCCCTGCATTACACACACTCCCCTGCATTACACACACTCCCCTGCATTACACACACTCCCCTGCATTACACACACTCCCCTGCATTACACACACTCCCCTGCATTACACACACTCCCCTGCATTACACACACTCCCCTGCATTACACACACTCCCCTGCATTACACACACTCCCCTGCATTACACACACTCCCCTGCATTACACACACTCCCCTGCATTACACACACTCCCCTGCTTCACACACTCCCCTGCATTACACACACTCCCCTGCATTACACACACTCCCCTGCATTACACACACTCCCCTGCATTACACACACTCCCCTGCATTACACACACTCCCCTGCATTACACACACTCCCCTGCATTACACACACTCCCCTGCATTACACACACTCCCCTGCATTACACACACTCCCCTGCATTACACACACTCCCCTGCATTACACACACTCCCCTGCATTACACACACTCCCCTGCATTACACACACTCCCCTGCATTACACACACTCCCCTGCATTACACACACTCCCCTGCATTACACACACTCCCCTGCATTACACACACTCCCCTGCATTACACACACTCCCCTGCATTACACACACTCCCCTGCTGTATAAACTCCCATACTTCATACATCCCCCTGCTTTATACATCCCCCTGCTTTATACATCCCCCTGCTTTATACACCCCCCCCCCCCCCGGTTTACACATCCCCCTGCTGTATACACTCTCATGCCTCATACACCCTGCTGTTTAATACACCCCCTGCTTGATACACTCCCCTGGTTTACACATCACCCTGCTCTGTGCACTGTCATGCTTTATACATTCCCCTGATTCATAGGTCCCCCTGCTTTGTGTACACCCCTGGACCTTGTTTTAGGCCTGAATGGAGCTTATACTCTCCATGATCTCTCTCAGTTCTAGCAGTGCTCCCAGGCCCCGTTTCCTGTCTTCCGCCAGAACTGGCAAGTCCAGTCCATCGAGGAATAGCTTCATCCACGAGTTTGCACTGAGTGCTGAATTTGGTGTATTTGAGTGCTATAGTGAGTGTTTGGTGACTGAGGGAGTGCTGAATTTGGTGCATTTGAGTGCTATAGTGAGAGTTTGGTGACTGGGGGAGAAAGGTGTTCCTTTCATTACATTTCCTCAAAGAACGAGAAGGGAGCCAGGAGTTCAGAGTGCAGATGACTGGGAGCAGAGTCAGAGGGTGGAGTTCCAGTTGATCCACAGGGCAGCTATATTCTGTAAGTTAAGAGGGGATGGAGGCGAGGGCAGTTGCATACTCCTCCTGTAGGATGTGGGTGGTGAGGGATACCACCGGTGTCCCCTCTGACTATACCTGCGGGAAGCGCACCCAACTCCTGCTCCCCTGAGGCCGTGTAAGGGAACTAGAGCTGGAGCTGGATGAACTTCGGATCATCCAGGAGGCAGAGGGGGTAATAGGGAGTTACAGGGAGGTAACCACACCCAAGGTGCAGGACAAGAGTAGCTGGGTTACAGTCAGGGGAAGGAAAACGAAACGGGCAGACAGTGCAGGGATCCCTCGTGGCCGTTCCCCTGCAAAACAAGTATACTATTTTGGATGCTGTTGGGGGGATGACCTACCGGGGGAAGGCCCTAGCGGCCAGGTCTCTGACACTGAGTCTGGCTCTGGTGCTCAGAAGGGAAGTGGGGGAGAATAGAAAAGCAATAGTAATAGGAGAGTCAATGGTTAGGGGAATAGATAGGAGATTCTGTGGTCGCGAGCGAGACTCCCGGAAGGTATGTTGCCTCCTGGGTGCCAGGGTCAGGGATGTTTCGGATCGTGTCTTCATAATCCTGAAGGGGGAGGGTGAGCAGCCAGAAGTCATGGTGCACATTGGTACAAACGACATAGGTAGGAAAAGGGGTGTGGAGGTAATAAACAAGTTTAGGGAGTTAGGCTGGAAGTTAAAAGCCAGGACAGACAGAATTGTCATCACTGGTTTGTTGCCGGTGCCACGTGACAGCGAGGCTAGGAATAGGGAGAGAGTGCAGTTGCACACCTGGCTGCAGGAATGGTGCAGGAGGGAGGGCTTCAGGTATTTGGATAATTGGAGAGCATTCTGGGGAAGGTGGGACCTGTACAAGCAGGACGGGTTGCATCTGAACCAGAGGGGCACCAATATCCTGGGAGGGAGGTTTTCTAGTACTCTTCGGAAGGGTTTAAACTAATTTGGCAGGGGAATGGGAAACGGATTTGTAGTCCAGCAACTAAGGAAGCCGATATTCAGCTCACCAAAGCGCGTAGTGACACAGTGGGGAAGGTAACACTGACAAAGGAGAGTACTTGCAGGCACGGAGATGGGTTGAAGTGTGTTTAATTCAACGAAAGAAGCATCAGGAATAAGGTGGGTGAACTTAAGGCATGGATCGGTACTTGGGACTAGGATGTGGTGGCCATCACGGAAACTTGGATAGAAAAGGGGCAGAAATGGTTGTTGGCGTTCCCTGGTTATAGATGTTTAAACAAGATTAGGGTAGATGGTAAAAGAGGTGGGGGGGTGGCATTGTTAATTAGAGATAGTATAACAGCTGCAGAAAGACAGTTCGAGTAGGATCTGCCTACTGAGGTAGTATGGGTTGAAGTCAGAAATAGGAAAGGAGGGCAGCACGGTGGCACAGTGGTTAGCATCGCTGCCTACGGCGCTAAGGACCTGGGTTTGAATCCTGGCACTGGGTCTGTGAGGAGTTTGCACATTCTCCCCTAGCCTGCGTGGGTTTCGCCCCACAACAACCCAAAGATGTGCAGGTTAGGTGGATTGGCCACGTTAAATTGCCCCTTAATTGGAAAAAATAATTGGGTACTCTAAATTTATTTTTTTTTAAAAGAAATAGGAAAGGAGCAGTCACCTTGTTGGGAGTTTTCTATAGCCCCCCCCCCCCCCCCCCAACTCCCCTCCCCAATAGCAGCAGAGATGTGGAGGAACAGATTTTGGAAAGGTGCAGAAGTCACAGGGTAGTAGTCATGGGTGACTTCAACTTCCCAAACATTGAGTGGAAACTCTTTCGATCAAATAGTTTGGATGGGGTGGTATTTGTGCAGTGTGTCCAGGAAGCTTTTCTAACACAGTATGTGGATTGTCTGACCAGAGGGGAGGCCATATTGGATTTGGTACTTGGTAATGAACCAGGGCAAGTGATAGATTTGTTAGTGGGGAAACATTTTGTAGGTTGTGACCACATTTCTGTGACTTTCACTTCAGTAATGGATAGGTGCGTGCAACAGGACAAGATTTACAATTGGGGGAAAGGTAAATACAATGCTGTAAGACAAGAATTGAAGTGCATAAGTTGGGAACATAGGCTGTCGGGGAAGGACACAAGTGAAATGTGAAACTTGTTCATGGATCAGGTACTACATGTCTTTGATATGTGTATCCCTGTCAGGCAGGGAAGAGATGGTCAAGTGAGGGAACCATGTTTGACAAGAGAGGTTGAATGTCTTGTTTAGAGGAAGAAAGAGACTTGTGTAAGGCTGAGGAAACAAGGTTCAGACAGGGCGTTGGAGGGATACAAGATAGCCAGGAGGGAATTGAAGAAAGGGATTAGGAGAGCTAAGAGAGGGCATGAAAAATCTTTGGCGGAGAGGATCAAGGAAAACCCCAAGGTCTTTTACACATATGTGAGAAATATGAGAATGACTAGAGCGAGGGTAGGTCCGATCAAGGACAGTAGCGGTAGATTGTCATCGTCCTCACTGTCAACAGGGGTGGTACCAGGGGATTGGAGAGTGGCGAATGTTGTGCCTCTGTTCAAAAAAGGGAATAGGGATAACACTGGGAATTACAGGCCAGTTAGTCTTACTTCGGTGGGAGGCAAAGTAATGGAAAGGGTACTGAGAGATACGATTTCTGAGCATCTGGAAAAACACTGCTTGATTAGGGATAGTCAGCACCAATTTATATGGGGTAGGTCTTGCCTTACAAGTCTTATTGAATTCTTTGAGGAGGTGACCAAGCATGTGGATGAAGGTAAAGCAGTGGATGTAGTGTACATTGATTTTAGTAAGGCATTTGATAAGGTTCCCCATGGCAGGCTAATGCAGAAAGTAAGGAGTCATGGGATAGTGGGAAATATTGCCAGTTGGATAATGAACTGGCTAACCAATATAAGTCAGAGATTTGTAGTGGATGGGAATTATTCAGCCTGGAGACCAGTTACCAGTGGCGTACCGCAGGGATCAGTTCTGGGTCCTCTGCTGTTTGTGATTTTCATTAATGACTTGGATGAGGGAGTTGAAGGGTGGGTCAGTAAATTTGCAAATGATACGAAGATTGGTGGAGTTGTGGATAGTGAGGAGGGCTGTTGTCTGCTGCAAAGAGACATAGATAGGATGCAGAGCTGGGCTGAGAAGTGGTAGATGGAGTTTAACCCTGACAAGTGTGAGGTTGTCCATTTTGGAAGGAGAAATGTGAATGCGGAATACAGGGTTAACGGTAGGGTTCTTGGCAAAGTTGAGGAGCAGAGAGATCTTGGGGTCTCTGTTGAAATGAAATGAAAAATGAAAATCGCTTATTGTCACGAGTCGGCTTCAATGAAGTTACTGTGAAAAACCCCTAGTCGCCACATACCAGCGCCTGTCCGGGGAGGCTGGTACGGGAATCAAACTGTGCTGCTGGCCTGCTTGGTGTGCTTTAAAAGCCAGCGATTTAGCCCAGTGAGCTAAACCAGCCCCTATGTTCAGAGACCTTTGAAAGTTGCCACTGAAGTGGATAGAGCTGTGAAGAAGGCCTATGGTGTGCTAGCGTTCATTGGCAGAGGAATTGAATTTAAGAGCCGTGAGGTGATGATGCAGCTGTACAAAACCTTGGTGAGGCCACATCTGAGTACTGTGTGCAGTTCTGGTCACCTCATTTTAGGAAGGATGTGGAAGTTTTGGAAAAGGTGCAAAGGAGATTGACCAGGATGTTGCCTGGAATGGAGAGTAGGTCTTACAAGGAAAGGTTGAGGGTGCTAGGCCTTTTCTCATTAGAACGGAGAAGGATGAGGGGCAACTTGATAGAGGTTTATATGATGATCAGGGGAATAGATAGAGTAGACAGCCAGAGACTTTTCCCCGAGTGGAACAAACCATTACAAGGGTACATAAATTTAAGGTGGATGGTGGAAGATATAGGGGGGATGTCAGAGGTAGGTTCTTTACCCAGAGAGTAGTGGGGGCATGGAATGTACTGCCTATGGAAGTAGTTGTGTCGGCAACATTAGGGACCTTCAAGCGGCTATTGGATATGTACATGGATTATGGTAGAATAATGGAGTGTAGATTAATTTATTCTTAAGGGCATCACGGTAGCATTGTGGAGAGCACAATTGCTTCACAGCTCCAGGGTCCCAGTTTCGATTTCGCCTTGGATTCCCGGCTGGGTCACTGTCTGTGTGGAGTCTGCACATCCATCCCGTGTGTGCGTGGGTTTCCTCCGGGTGCCGATCCGGTTTTCTCCCACAGTCCAAAGATGTGCCGGTTAGGTGGATTGGCCATGATAAATTGCCCTTGGTGTCCAAAATTGCCGTCAGTGTTGGGTGGGATTACTGGGTTATGGGGATAGGGTGGAGGTGTTGACCCCGGGTAGGGTGCTCTTTCCAAGAGCTGGGGCAGACTCGATGGGCCGAGTGGCCTCCTTCTGCACTGTAAATTCTATGATAATCTATGATTAATCTAGGACAAAGGTTCGGTACAACATCGTGGGCTGCAGGGCCTGTTATGTGCAGTATTTTTCGATGTTCCCCTGTTGGGGGATCTGAGGTGTGCAGTCCCCGGTAAAAGTCCTCAAAGGTCTTGTTAACCTTGTTTGGGTCTGTTTCCAGTGTGCCTCTGCTGTCCCAAATTTGCACAATCTTTCTGTTGGCTGCTCAGCTGGCCTTCTCTGCTGGTGTGCAACAGGCGGCTGGCTTTGTCCCCGTCTTTGTATAGGGTTCCCCGTGCTTGGTGGAGTTGGTGCACTGCTTTACTCGTGGAGAGCAGGTCAAAGTCCATTTGTTGCTTTTCCCTCTCTGCCAAGAGCTCTATTGTTGGGGCTGAGTGTTGCCTAGCCACTCTCTCCTCTCTCCCTTTGTGCTTTAAAGGCAATAGTTTCCCCTCCAATCATGGCCTTTAGCTCCTCCCAGACACGGAGGCTGAGACCTCCCCATTTTGGTTGTTTGTCGTATACTCCGCTATGGCCTGTGATACCCTCTCGCTGAAAGCCATGTTGGCCAGTCGGGCAGCGCCCAACCTCTATGTGGGGCATTGAGTACTGCCCATCTCCAACCTCACATCCATATAATGTGGAGCATGTTCTGAGATTACGATTACGGAGACTCCGCCTTGACCAGCTCTGGGAGCACCGATTTTCCAACCAGAAAGAAGTGACTCCTCAAGTATATGTTGTGGACTGGTGAGAACAAGGAGAAATCCTGCTGCCCTGGGTGGGTGAACCTCCCACCGCCCCCATCTGCCCCATGAAGCGACCGGGTTCCTTCGCCATGTTCAAGGTCTTCCCCGTTCCGGGGTTTGAGCTGTCTGTCCATGTGTCCTGTACACAGTTATAGTCCGCCCACCCCCCCCCCCCCCCCACCATGATCAGTCGGTGTGTCGCTATGTAGGGGATTTCTGCCTTTGTCTTGTTAATGAATTTTGCGTTCTCCAGTTGAGAGTGTTCACGTTGACAGTACTATCGGTGCGCCGTCCAACCATGACGTACCATCCCCCTGGGTCCGTTACCGTCATCGTCACCTTAAACATAGTCCTGTTCTTTAACAGAATCACTACCCCTCAGGCCCTCGTCCCATGGCAGGAATGGTAAGTCTGTCCCACCCAGCCCTTCCTTAGCCACAGCCGGTCCTGCTCTCTCAGGTGTGTCTCTTGGAGGACGACTATGTCGGCTCTCATGTTTCTTCGGTGGGTGAAGACTCTGGATCTTTTCACTGGGCCTATAAGTCCCTTGACATTCCAGGTTTTGAGGTCCCTTTTCATATCACCTCCCCTTTCCCGTCCCCCCTCTCCCATCTCCTTTCCCTTTCCCTCCCCCTCTGTCCCCTTTCCCCGAGCTCTTTTTCCCCTATACTTCTCCGTCCCTGCTGTTTGTTCCCACTCCCACTGCCAGGCACTGCCCCCCCCCCCCCCCCCCCAGTTGGAAGACAGCCGCTTCCTCTATCTGCTGCATGTTCCCGGCGTTAGCTCTCCCGTTAGTGTGGTGACCCTCCTCCCGGGAGTTACTGTCCCGCTGTCCTCCCACCCAATCTCTGTGGTTTCTCTATGTTCTTTCCACATCATGCCCGACACTTGGTCCTCCGCCTTTTGCCCTTGTCTGCACGTATAGGGGCACCATCTCCCGCCTCTTCGTCAGTCAGTTGTGTTGTGGGGGGTGGAGGAGGGGTGAGGTTCTTTTCTCCCCCTCCCCTCCCCAATTGTTGGTTTGCCAATGCGCTGCTTTTGCCTGGACCCCTCCCGCCTCTCCTGTGGTCACGGCCCCAGCCCGCAGTCTGTGACAAACGTATCTGCTTCAGTTGGGGCCTTAAAAACAATATTTTTTGCCCTGGTATGTGACACAGAGCTTGGCTGGATATAACATTCTTAAGTGTACGCCGCTTTCGTACAGCGCTGCTCTGGCCCTGTTAAATCCAGCTCTGCACATGGCCAGGTCAGCCCCAATGTCCTGATAAATTCAGAGTCTGTGTCCTTCCCTATTTCAGTTCCTCGTGTTTAAAAATAAAAAACCAATGAGGAGAAAATAAAATGGAGTTCTGCTCCGATCGGGCTGAGAAGCCCGAAGTGCCGGGACCTGCGCAGGAGACCACCCACGATGCAGTCGTCAATCACCCCAGCCCCGGAGAGAGAGAAGGTGAACAAAACCCCGAGAAATGGAGAGAGGCCCACAATTCAAACAAGAAGGAAAACAGAGAGAGAGACAAAAGGGACCAAGGGGAGAGAGACCCAACGAGACAGAGAGAAGTAAAGACCCACGGGAGGAGAAAAGAAGAGGAGCAAAACACACCTCCAAAAAGACAGAGTTCTCCTTTGATCAGCCCGAACTGCCGGCACCAGTGGAGGAGCCGCCCACTATGCTGGCACTGTGTCTTCACTTACAATTCCTTAGTTGCTCACCCAATAGACCTTTTTTTTCTCTTCCCCTGTACTCTGGTAAGTGCCTCCTTATGCCAAGTTCTGAATTTTCCAAAATATTTCAATTGTTGCACTTGAAGGTGTTTTTGATTGTAGTGGAGAGCCTCCACGTGTGTGCTACCCCCTCTGAACTCAGCCCCCCTCTGTTTAGACTCATAACTCATTTTCCCAATTCCCCTCATTTCACACATTCACAGGTTTCCATATTCCCCTTGTTTTGCACACTCTCCTTGTTTTACACAGTCCTATGGTTTACACATTATCCTGGTTAACCCACTCATCTGCTCAATACACTCCCCTGTTCCACACACGACACCGGTTTACACATTTCCAATAGTTAACACACTCCCCATGTTTACCCACTCCTCTGTTATGCTTGGCTTTACACACTCCCCTGCTTTTACAAACTCTGCAAGTTTACACATTTCAACAAAAACACACACTCATATTGTGTAATTGTCAGGTTTTCACAATCCTCTCTTAAACATTCTTATACGTCTGGTTTTACTCACACACACCTAAAATTTGAGGCTGTAATACCAGGTGTGTTGTACAATCACTGGGTTGGCACACTGCCCGACTTACACACTTTATAGGTTTTACACAATCCCGGTTCACAGACACCCAGCTTGCACAATCACTTACTTTTTCACACTGTCCTTGTTAACACACTTGCACCCATGGCATTGCCCAATCCATTGGTTGTACACACATTCCTGACTGTACAGACTCACAGTTTATGTAATTCTATTACAGGGGAGTGAGTGAACCAGGGGAGTGAGTGAACCAGGGGAGTGAGTGAACCAGGGGATGAGCGAACCAGGGGTAGTGTGTAAAACAGCACAGTATTTAATTCCCGGATATGATAACAAATAGCCGTGTGTGTGAAGAACCAGAGTGTGTGAGCAGGGGTGTGTGTTAAACCAGGCAAATGTATAAACCAGGGGCTGTGGAAACCAGGAGAGTGAGAAAACTAGGAATATGCTAAACCAGGAGTGTGTGCAAAATTAGATCAGTAAGTAAAGCAGTTGATTGTACAAATCGAATTCACTTTGAAATTGGAAATGGGTGATAATGAAGTGAATCAGTGAAATGTTAGTTTGCAGAAAGTGTGAGTTTCAGTGGCTGAGTGACAGTGTAATAACAAACAAGCTGCAGACAATGACTGCAAATTGAATATCTCATTGGGACAAACACACAGCTACAAAGGTGATTGGATGACCCCTGGGGCGCAGGGCCACTTGCACCCCAGGGCCACACACAGACCCACCCCCCCCCCCCCCAACACTGGCTCTATCGGAGATTTCGCTCTATATTTGATGACAGTGAAATGGGGAATATTCACATAGATTCTCAAAGTACCGGAGACTGATACATACAGGATAAATCTGGCACCGAAGTTTTGGCAAAGAATGAAAACTGCTGATGAAATGTCAAATTCACACTCACTATCAGTGGCAACCTCGCAATGAGCTGTTGTTTGTGTATCGGACCACACCCCAACTTTTTTTTCGATACCGGACAAGAAAAAGCAAACATCTTTTTCAATTTGTAAATTAAAAATTGTACATTAACTCAACGTACAGCTCAAATGTACAGAATAAACTCGATGTACAACTCAAATATACAGAATAAACATGAAGGTGACATCACATACCTGAAAAGAGGAGGTGCAGATCATAATCCATATTCGCTTACCAAAAACACACTTGTAATAAATTTAAAACGTGACAATTACTTTTCAGAAACCAAAAGACGCAGACAATATATTCATATACTTGTGACAGAAAAGTGCACAATTATTCAATTTTGTCACATCAGAATGGATAGGAGTAGAGAAAACGATGTCTTAATGAATCAGAAATTTAAAAAGATGGAATAGTTTACTTTAATCTTTGCAGGAACTCAAATGAGTCGATAAAACAGAATAAGATACTGAGCTATGAGAGACTGAGGTGAACATCTTAACACATAGAGCCACACTGAAAACTGTGATAGATGCACGATATAACACAATGTTCCAATTCACTGGAATATACAGAGTGAAAACAACACTCACATGGCAGCAGTGGACATTCTCAGTTAATAGCGGGACAGATATACCACATACTGACAGCTTTATGAGTATAAACATGCTTCCATTAATCTATTTAAAGAAATAGAGATTAATATCTACCCTTTGCAGAAACATAAGGTTGCAGCACAAACCCAGAATCTATGTATCAGAAACTCTGGGAAACAGAGTACAATAGACAGTGACATATACAGTCTCGGCTCACTTATGGGAAGTTGGACCTAATACAATTGTAGTTAGAAGAACGACAATCAACTTTCTTAAAAGATATAGGTATCAGAGAGGATGTTGCTGTGAAAATCCTACTTTCCTGCACCGTACCATCTATGACAGATCAAGAAGGGAAACAGTAATGACATACTGTACCGGAGACTGATACATACAGGATAAATACGGCACAGAGATATTTGACAAAGAATGAAGACTGCTGATGAAATGTCAAACTCACACTCACTTTCCGTGGCATCCTCACAATGAGCCATTGTTAGTGTATCGGATCACACCCTAACTTTTGTTAGGACACCGGACGACAAACTGCAAACATTTTTTTTCAATTTGTAAAACTGTGAGGAAAGGAAATTTGTCCCCAGGAGTGATGACACTGACCAATATATTAAAACAAACTTTAATTTAAACACAGAATTAATCACATGAACATTAAAGCACCAGCTTTACAATTAACAGTCAATCCTATACTCTCGCAGATTGTCAGGTAAAGAATCAATTACATATTCACAAAGAAAAAAAAACATATGATAGAGAGAGAGAAATACAGCACAGAACAGCCCCTTTGGCCCA
This sequence comes from Scyliorhinus canicula, assembly GCF_902713615.1. Classification (NCBI taxonomy): domain Eukaryota; kingdom Metazoa; phylum Chordata; class Chondrichthyes; order Carcharhiniformes; family Scyliorhinidae; genus Scyliorhinus; species Scyliorhinus canicula. Next base: position 389,700 of record NC_052172.1, on the reverse strand, counting down.
AGATGTTGTGCCGAACTTTTGTCCTAGTTTTATCATGGAAGTTTGGACACCAAGGGCAATTTATCATGGCTAATCCACCCAACCTGCGCATCTTTGGACTGATATTGACAGTTATGTGAGAAATTTCACTCCAGTGCACCTGAGGAAACAAGAATTTGCAGTATGAGTCACATGGTTGCATTGCTTTCAGAGACAGTCTTACAAAGAATCATATCCATATCGAGATTCCAGAAAATGACAGATCCCGACAGGAATGTAGGGGATTATGGATTAGTGCAAAACGCACATTCTGAATCAGAGAATGGTGAATCGAAAACAAAAACCAGAACAATTCATTTGCAGCGAATAATAGATGCAGAATGACTTGGATACTGACATTGTGAAAATGAAAATCGCTTATTGTCACGAGTAGGCTTCAATGAAGTTACTGTGAAAAGCCCCTAGTCGCCACATTCCGGCGCCTGTCCGGGGAGGCTGGTACGGGAATCGAAACGTGCTGCTGGCCTGCTTTAAAAGCCAGCGAATTAGCCTTGTGAGCTAAACCAGCCCCTGTGGCCCAGTGGTGAACCGATACTGGATAAACAAATTTCATATACAGACCACTATTGGTTTTAGTATATATGTTGTTTGAATGTGGGCATTATCAAAAAGTAACTTCCTAATAGCTGTGTTTAAAGTGGCTGTGGACTGCCTTCTTTCACCTTCGTAGCCTGTCTGCCGAAGCTACATCGATAGAACAAGGGCACAACAAAGAACACACCAACAATAAACATGCAAACACACAAAAACCCCACAGTTGCATCCCAGTAACTGATAGGGTAAATAAAACAAACATTCAAAAACAGATGCAGATACTGAGTTATCACAACATCCACATTCCCTGACTGAAATATTCAGAGTAAATTCCACATTCAATTAGCAGAGTAAAGAACAGGCATCAAGTAAACCTCCATTGTGTTGCAGTAACTGACACATGCACAGAACCACCATTCTGACATTGGGAACAGAAAAGTGAAGATTAAAACGCCTTGTTACATAAAGGAAACTGACAGAGACTTAGAATTTACAGTGCCGAAGGAGGCTATTCGGCCCATCGAGTCCGCACCGGCTCCTGTAAAGAACACCCTACCCAAGGTCCACACCTCCACCCTATCCCCATAACCCAGTAACCCTACCCAACATTAAGGGCAATTTTGGACACGAAGGACAATTTAGCATGGCCAATCCCCCTAACCTGCACATCTTTGGACTGTGGGAGGAAACCGTAGCACACAGAGGAAACCCACACACACACGGGGAGGATGTGCAGACTCCGCACAGACAGTGACCGAAGCCGGGAATCGAACCTGAAACCCGGGATTGTAGCTCTCACAATGCTACCGTGCTGCCCTTAATACACATTCACTTCCCGTATTTAACAGGTACAGGAGAAAAACGACTTTCCATCCATGGCAGAACTAACCTGTGGAGAGAAAATAGACAATGAGACAGCTGTACAGCAGAAATTACTGATTCACAAACTGGAAACTGACAGCTCAATAGTAAATGAGCAAAACAAACTCATATGAGACTGTAATGGGTTTGCAGTGATCCCATTCACTGTCCACAAATTACAGATAAAGTGTAAGGTGTTTCCTTCTACATTGGAAATACAGGTAAACCCAAATTCACACATAATAAATTGACAAATTAAAAGTGCAGCCAGCATTTACTACGGTACGAATATGACAAAAATAGAATAAGATAGTCACCAAATAATGGCACGCAAAATAAAATTGACATGAAGCTAGTAGAAATGAAATACTAGATTAATATCTCCAATCACAGATTAGAATGCCGGTTCACCCCGACACTCACACACTGTATCAGAGTGTCAGTAAATTCCATACTCACACACTGCAACAGAGAGTGAGTAAATCCCAGACCCTCACACTGTATCAGAGAGTGCGAAAATCCCACACTCACACACTGTATCAAAGTGAGTAACTGACAAACTTGAACTGGAGACATTCTTTCTGAAATGCATTTGCTGTTTGTCGTAAGGAGGTTACTGATTGGTGGAAAATCCTAAATCTGATTGGTCTGTTCAGATATCCAATAAAATAAACAGAACATAACTGGCTGGTCTCATTTTCACATTGTCCAATCACAATCATTCCTTTCCCCATTCCTCATTAGCATAGATGTGAGGCTCTGTCTATTTAATCAGCGCTCGGAAGGGGTTTGCTTTATTTCTGGGTGAAACTGAAGATGGCTGACGAGAAGAAACCAACATCGAAAGCAGCTGCCAAGAAGGGAGCCAAGAAAGTCATTAAGAAACCGGCAGTAAAGGGCGGCAAGAAGCGGCGAAGGTCGAGGAAGGAGAGTTACTCCATCTACATCTACAAAGTGATGAAGCAGGTTCATCCCGACACCGGCATCTCCTCCAAGGCCATGAGCATCATGAACTCATTCGTCAGCGATATTTTCGAGCGTATCGCGGGTGAGGCTTCCCGCCTGGCCCATTACAACAAGCGCAGCACCATCAGCTCCCGGGAGATCCAGACCGCCGTGCGCCTGCTGCTGCCCGGGGAACTGGCCAAGCACGCCGTGTCGGAAGGGACAAAGGCGGTGACCAAGTACACCAGCTCCAAGTAACACTGCACAATGGACTGAAAACCACCCCAAACACAACGGCTCTTTTAAGAGCCACCCACAACTTCTGTAAAGCAGCCAAACCATCATACATTAAATTATCCGTTTATTTCTATTATGAATATCCAGATCCGTTTAAATAGTGTTTCACTACAACAACATCCTGTATAATGCCGAGTTATCGTCATGTCGATCTTCGTACGTTGTTTATTAAATCCCATCATTTAGTGATGCTCGGTCGCCGCTTCGTATTCGGCTGCTGTGGCTGGATTTGGAGAGAGAACAGAACTCCAATACCTCCCGTAGCATTTGTGTTAAGTCTCCCAAATTACTCCCTTTCCATTTATGTTCATGTTCACACTCAATGATCGAGAGCACCCCGGTGGTGTGGGTAAACTCCATTTCAATACTGACACTAGCTCCAAACTGATCACTCCACTTTTAACACTGAGGAAGCGGCAGCAATCTACAATATGAATAACTGTTATTATATTTGCAGATGGCTGTGAATTAGACACTGTCGGCGGCTGAGAGCGTTTTAAACAAGAGCCAGACTAAACGTGTGGAGTCAGTTCCCCTTCTACAGATCCTAAACGTTTCTCTCCACAGATGATACCAGACACGCTGAGTTGATCCAGCATTTTCTCTTTAATTCACATTTGCTGCATCCGCATTATTTTGGTTTAATTTATTTCGGGTTTGTTGTCAGTTCCAGAGACAAAATCAGAAACTGACAGATAATGGGAAACTAGACGCGGGAAAGAGAGAGAATCCAACAATCTTATACTCAAATTATTTAGTCACATTTTTTATTCAATTTTATCTGTTATATCTTTTCGCGCCCATTTAAGATTTGAAATAAATATTCGGTTGGAATCTGAACATTTGCCGCCCAAACTTTCCGCCCTCAACACCGTGGGTTCTCCTGATTGGTGCTTCAAACAGATATCTGATTGGTCACTTTGTAGCCGGCTCCACAATGTTGTTCAGATAACCAATCAGCAATGTGTGCACCGCCATTCCTCCTGAAGCTATAAGAGAAGTGAATGTGGGCGGTTTCCCTCATTCTGTGTGAAAGTGTTTGTGAGATTGTGACAATGTCTGGAAGAGGAAAGACCAGCGGTAAAGTTCGGGCCAAGGCCAAGTCTCGCTCCTCCCGGGCTGGACTGCAGTTCCCGGTGGGCCGTGTTCACAGGCACCTGAGAAAGGGTAACTATGCCCAGCGTGTGGGTGCCGGAGCCCCGGTCTATCTGGCTGCTGTGCTCGAGTATCTGACCGCTGAAATCCTCGAGCTGGCCGGGAACGCGGCCCGGGACAACAAGAAGACCCGCATCATCCCCAGACACCTGCAGCTGGCCGTCCGCAACGACGAGGAGCTCAACAAGCTGCTGGGAGGGGTGACCATCGCTCAGGGTGGGGTGCTGCCTAATATCCAGGCCGTGCTGCTGCCCAAGAAAGCCAGTGCCAGCTCCGGCAAGAAGTGAAGCGACCATTCTTTAATCTAATAACCCAAAGGCTCTTTTCAGAGCCACTCACTTTATCTGAAAAAGGGTGACCTGTTCTGGATCCGCTTAGTGCCGTGTTTGTGAGAATTTCCCTGAGGCTTCAGGCTGGAATGAGAGCTTTCCCCTGTGTTGTCGGTATTTACCGGAGGGCGGCAGTTTCTAGCGGGCTGACTTTCTGAAACTGTCCATTTTATGTGCAATGGGTTTGCGGGGTTTCAGAATTCATTCCCGCTCTCATTACAATGTCAGTGCTCACTCTGTGCGGTTACAGGGCTGACTGCGGAGAAAGGTTTTGTGTTTCACTCTGCAGCACGTTCATATCGCCGTGAAAAGAGAAATCAAAGACAGGAAACATTTCCTATTATAACGCGACACTTTGCACTCGATGCGTTATTCTGCTGCCATTCTAAGGTCAGTGCTCTCAATGTGAGGGTTTGGGCGGCTCTTAAAAGAGCCTTTGGGTTTTGTTCAAAATGTCAAATGGAGTTTCTCAGCCGCCGAATCCATAGAGCGTGCGGCCCTGGCGTTTGAGAGCGTAAACCACATCCATGGCGGTGACCGTTTTGCGCTTGGCGTGTTCAGTGTAGGTGACGGCGTCCCTGATCACATTCTCCAGGAAAACCTTCAGCACCCCGCGAGTCTCCTCATAGATCAAACCCGAGATGCGCTTGACCCCGCCACGGCGAGCCAGGCGGCGGATTGCTGGTTTGGTGATGCCCTGGATGTTATCACGAAGCACTTTGCGGTGCCGCTTTGCTCCGCCTTTGCCCAGTCCTTTGCCTCCTTTCCCTCTGCCAGACATGATGCTTCTTCAGTCAAATCGCTGCTGAATGAGAGACGAGCTGCTGCACTTTCCTTTATTATACAGCCCGCCCCGACCTGACTGAGAAAGAGAGAGAGGCGGGGAGCAGACTGAGTGACAGGCAGAGCAGTGAAATGTCTTTGATCATCCAGCTCCGCCTCCTGCCTGCTCCAACCCACATTTTATATTCCAAACAGAAGTGAACAGAGCGCGCTTAACAACACGGACAATCTGCAACATGATGGGCTGCACAGTGGTCAGCACTACTGCCTCACAGCGCCAGGGACCCGGGTTCACTCTGACCCTGACATTCTGTGTCTCTGTGGGTTTCCTCACGCAGTAAAGATTCGCAGGTTAGGTGGATTGGCTGTGCTAAATTAACCCTTTGTGTCTAAGGGTGTGGATGATAGATGGAGTTGCGAGGGAGTGGGCCTGAGTAGGGTTGCTCTTTCAGAGAGTCGCTGTGGACTCGATGGACTGAATGGCCTCCTTCTGCACTGTAGAACATAGAACAGTACAGCACAGAACAGGCCCTTCGGCCCTCGATGTTGTGCCGAGCAATGATCACCCTACTCAAACCCATGTATCCACCCTATACCCGTAACCCAACAACCCCCCCTTAACCTTACTTTTTAGGACACTACGGGCAATTTAGCATGGCCAATCCACCTAACCCGCACATCTTTGGACTGTGGGAGGAAACCGGAGCACCCGGAGGAAACCCACGCACACACGGGGAGGACGTGCAGACTCCACACAGACAGTGACCCAGCCGGGAATCGAACCTGGGACCCTGGAGCTGTGAAGCATTTATGCTAACCACCATGCTACCGTGCTGCATAATTACTGTAGTAATTATATGGGAAAGATCTCGGTGTTGCTGGACATGGCGCAGGTCTGGCCCATTCCCCAGTCCTGCGCGCAGCAGTCACCTGAGCCATCATCAAGTTAATTTGTAGATCACAGGGACCCATATACAAAATATACAAACAGAAGGGACAGCATATACAGATCTCTGGATAAGTGAGGGACAAACATACCCAAGGCCGTCCTCACTTTGCTGTCCACCTGTGTGTGTGGCTACATCCAGCTGTGCGTGGGCCCCCAGTACACAAACACCAAGTGTCACTACGTACTGAGGTTCTATCTGTCCCGGGTGTTACGAAGGATGGATCTGGCTTCGTTGCCGCTGGATGCTCTGGTCCTAGGACCATGTCGTAACACCTGTCCCTCAGGGAAACATTTGTTCAGGAAAACAGGTTTGGACACAAGGCAATCAAGCAGTAGTCTGCACGTAATGTCTTCGAGGCCCTTAGGGTAAAGGAGATGGTGGATCATGTCAGATGGTTCCCCTGAGCAGACTGTCAGAGGCATCTGGCAGATCATCTCATCACCAGAACTTTCAAACAAGCAGCAAGACCCAGCTTGGATGGTGGTGAGAAGGGCCCTCCCCGTCATATCCTTCATGCACCCAAAGTCTCAACACCGTCTCACACTGCCCTCAAACTGACTGCTCCATGTGATTACTCACCTCCATGTGGAATGTGCCTTTCCAAAGAAGATCTGAAGAGAGAAAGTTCATGGACATCAACAAGGTTGGTGGAGTGGCAGAGAGTGTTGAGGATTGTTAGAGGATACAGCAGGACATGCATTGGATGGAGATTTGGGCAGAACAATAGCAAATGTAGATTAATCTGGACCAATGGGAGGGAATGCATTTTGGTCGATTTAACATAGAGGGAAAATATATCGTAAATGGCAAAACTGAGGAATGTAGAAAGTCGGAGAGTTCAGATTCGCAGGTCCACAGATCCTTGAAGGTGGCAGCTGAAGTGTACAAGGTAGTCAAGAAAACATACAGAATGCCTGCTTTCGTTGGACGGAGCATCAACTATAAAAACTGACAAGTCATGCTGCAGCTGTATAGAACCTTGGTAAGGACACACTTGGAACATTGTGCACAATTCAGGTTGCCACACTACCAGAAGGATGTGGAGGCTTTGGAGAGGATGCAGTGGAGATTTATCAGGCTGTTGTCTGGTCTGGAGCTATATGGAGAGGCTGAATAGACCAGACTGTTTTCATTAGAAAGACGGAGTTTGAGGTGTGATCTGATAAAGGCTGACAAAATTCTGAGGGGCATGGATGGAGTGATTGGGCAGGCAATCTTTCCCAGGGTGGGGGGGGGGGGTCAGTCACCAGGGGGCATAGATTTAAGGTGCTCAGAGAAAAGCTTACAGAGGATGTGCGAGGCAGGTTTTGTTACTCAGACAGTGTGAAGAGCAAGGACTGCGTTGCCAGGGGAGGTTGTAGAAGCAGATACATTATGGCGGTCAAAAGACATCTTGACAAACACATGGATAGGATGGGTATAGAGGGATACGGCACAAGGAAGTGCTGAGGGTTTTGGCAAAGGTTGGTATCATGACCGGTACAGGTTTGGAGGGCCGAAGGTCCTGCTCCTGTGCTGTATTGTCATTTGTTTGAGAGATGCAGTGGTATTTGTCCAGGTTAATCCCGAGCAGCTCTGTGACACAGGACCCTGTGCTCAACAGTCTATTCCCAGGGACACACGATGCGACAAACATCACCTGCTGCTGGAGGATCATAAAATCTGTGTAAGACTCTCTTTGATCTGCCCGAAACCTGTTGAACTTCCACGATAAAGAATTGTCCTTGACTGAGTGTTGCAGACCGGCACATTCCAATGTCCGGGAAGATATGCTGAGGGACGCACTCAGGTTTGGGGTACCCGGCACCAAGGCTCAATGGGGAAAGGCCACTGTGTAAGTTCTTCCAGCAAATGTACACAGAGGGGCTGGTAAGTGGGTAAAACCCCTGGTCTGTGTAATTAACACTAAAGAGGCGCTGGTAACTGTGTAAAAAAACCCCGGTCTGTGTGATTAGCGTACAACAGGTTTGTTTCAAACACGAGCTTTTGGAGCACTGCTCCTTCCTCAGGTGAATGGAGAGGTATGAACGGGATATGGCGCTCGACTCATCGATCGACAGTTCCAACGCGCCACAGGAAATAAACGCACCGACCTCCTCAGAAGACAAACACGGGACACAACTGACAGAGTACCCTTCATCGTCCAGTACTTTCCTGGGGCGGAGAAACAACGACATCTTCTTCGCAGCCTTCAACACATCATCAATGAAGATGAACATCTTGCCAAGGTCATCTCCACACACCCACTACTTGCCTTCAAACAACCACACAACCTCAAACAAACCATTGTTTGCAGCAAATTACCCAGCCTTCCGAACAGCGACCACGACACCACACAACCCTGCCAGGGCAATCTTTGCAAGACATGCCAGATCATCGACATGGATAGCACCATTACACGTGGTCACACCACCCACCAGGTACGCGGCACATACTCGTGCGACTCAACCAGTGTCATCTACCTCATACGCTGCAGGAAAGGATGTCCCGAAGCGTGGTACATTGGCGAGACCATGCGGACACTATGACAATGAATGAACGGGCAACGTGCGACAATCACCAGGCAGGAATGTTCCCTTCCAGTCAGGGAACACTTCAGCAGTCAAGGGCATTCAGCCTCTGATCTCCGGGTAAGCATTCTCCAAGGCGGTCTTCAGGACTCGCGACAACGTAGAATTGCCGAGCAAAAACTTATAGCTAAGTTCCGCACGCATGAGTGCGGCCTCAACCGGGATCTGGGATTCATGTCGCATTACATTCACCCCCCACCATCTGGCCTGGACTTGCAAAATCCTACCAGCTTTCCTGGCTTGAGACAATTCACACGCCTTTCACCCCCTATTTCTGGATCTGTAATGATTTGATTACCTGCAAATGCTCGCATTCCAAGCATTGTCCAGCATCTCTGACTTTGTCTAGATAAATGTTTCTGGAACATACCTCTCCATTCACCTTAGGAAGGAGCAGTGCTCCGAAAGCTTGTGTTTGAAACAAACCTGTTGGACTTTAACCTGGTGTTATAAGACTTCTTACTGTGCTCACCCCAGTCCAATGACGGCATCTCCACATGTGTGATTAACACAAAAGAGGGGCTGGTAATTATGTGAACCCCCCCCCACCCCAGGTCTGAGTGATTAACACTAAAGAGGGGCTGGTAATTGAGTAAAACCCTGAGGCACAGCGCCAGGGTTTCAGGTTCGATTCCCCGTTGGGTCACTGTCTGTGCAGAGTCTGCAGATTCTCCCCGTGTCTGCGTGGGTTTCCTCCGGGTGTTCTGGTTTCCTCCCAAAGTCCAAAGACGTGCGACGTAGGTGGTTTGGCCATGCTCAATTGCCCCTAGTGCTTAAAACGTTTTGGGAGAGGTAATTGGGTTAAGGGGATAAGTTTGAAGTGAAGGCTTAAGCGTGTCGATGCAGACTCTGTGGGCCAATTGGCCTCCTTCCGCACTGTATGTTCCATGTTAAACATACCGGTCTGCGTGATGAATGAAAATGAAAATCGCTTAACGTCACAAGTCGGCTTCAAATGAAGTCACTGTGAATAGCTCCAGTCACCACATTCCAGCGCCTGTTCGGGAAGGCTGGTACGGGAATTGAACCATGCTGCTGGCCTGCCTTGGTCTGCTTTAAAAGCCAGTTCTTTAGACCTGTGCTAAAGCAGCCCCTGCTTCACACTAAAGAGGGGCTGGTAACTTTGTCCCCGCCCCGAGGTGGTTCACAAGAATGATCCCTGGAATGAAGAACTTGTACGAAGAACGTTTGGGAACTCTGGGTCTATACTCGTTTGAGTTTAGAAGGACGAGGGGGGATCTTTTTGAAACTTACAGGATGCTGCGAGGCCTGGATAGAGAGGACATGGAGAGGGTGTTTCCACTTGTAGGAAAAACTAGAACCAGAGGACACCATCTCAGACTATCAATTTAAAACATAGATGAGGAGGAGGAATCTCTTCAGCCAGAGGGTGGTGAATCTGTGGAGGCCAAATCACTGAGTGTCTTTAAGACCAAGATAACTAGGTTCTTGATTAATAAGGGGCTCAGGGGTAATGGGTAGAAGGCTGGAGAATGGGAATGAGAAAATATTAGCCATGATTGAATGGTGGAGCAGACTCGATGGGCCGTGTGGCCTAATTCAGCTCCTGTGCCTTCTGGTTTCTATGATTAACACTAAAGAGGGGCTGGTAACTGTGTAAACAAACCCGGTCTGTGTGATTAACATGAAAGAGTGGCTGCTAACTGTAAAACCCTCAGATCTGTGTGGTTGAGATTAAAGAGCGGCTGGTAACCTGAGTAAAACCTTCCGGTCTGTGTGATAAACACTAAAGAGGGGCTGGTAACTGTGTAAATTCCCCGGTCTGTATGATTAATACTAAAGAGGGGCTGGTAACCAGGTAAACCCCCTCGGCCTGTGTGATTAACACTGAATGTTTAAAATTATTGAAGCTTCACAGGGTGGAACATGACCAATGTAAATATTTGGAGAAGAATAGTAATGTGAATATTACTGGAATATCACTGGAGTCAGGGAAAGTCCCGGACGATTGGAAGATCGCTGTTGTAACCCCCTTGTTCAAGAAAGGATCAAGACAAAAGATGGAAAATTATAGGCCAATTAGCCTAACCTCGGTTGTTTGTAAAATTCTAGAATCGATCGTTAAGGATGAGATTTCTAAATTCTTGGAAGAGCAGGGTCGGATTAGAACAAGTCAACATGGATTTAGTAAGGGGAGGTCGTGCCTGACAAACCTGTTAGAATTCTTTGAGGAGGTGACAAGTAGGTTAGACCAGGGAAACCCAGTGGACGTGGTCTATCTGGATTTCCAAAAGGCCTTTGATAAGGTGCCACACAGGAGGCTGCTGAGTAAGGTGAGGGCCCATGGTGTTCGAGGTGAGCTACTGGCATGGGTTGAGGATTAGCTGTCTGACAGAAGGCAGAGAGTTGGGATAAAAGGTTCTTTTTCGGAATGGCAGCCGGTGACCAGCGGTGTCCCACAGGGTTCAGTGTTGGGGCCGCAGCTGTTCACCATATATATTAATGATCTGGATGAAGGGACTGGGGGCATTCTAGCGAAGTTTGCCGATGATACGAAGTTAGGTGGTCAGGCAGGTAGTGCTGAGGAAGTGGGGAGGCTGCAGAAGGATCTAGACAGTTTGGGAGAGTGGTGCAGGAAATGGCTGATGCAATTCAACGTGAGAAAATGTGAGGTCTTGCACTTTGGAAAAAAGAATCCAAGCATAGACTACTTTCTAAACGGTGAGAAAATTCATAATGCCAAAGTACAAAGGGATCTGGGAGTGCTAGTCGAGGATACCCTAAAGGTAAACATGCAGGTTGATTCTGTGATTAAGAAAGCGAATGCAATGTTGTCATTTATCTCAAGAGGGTTGGAATATAAAAGCAGCGATGTGCTACTGAGCCTTTATAAGGCTCTGGTTAGGCCCCATTTGGAGTACTGTGTCCAGTTTTGGGCCCCACATCTCAGGAAGGACATACTGGCACTGGAGCGTGTCCAGCGGAGATTCACACGGATGATCCCTGGAATGGCGGGTCTAACATATGATGAACGGCTGAGGATCCTGGGATTGTATTCATTGGAGTTTAGAAGGTTAAGGAGAGATCTAATAGAAACTTACAAGATAATACATGGCTTAGAAAGGGTGGACGCAAAGAAACTGTTTCCGTTAGGCGAGGAGACGAGGACCCGTGGGCACAGCCTTAGAATTAGAGGGGGTAAATTCAGAACAGAAATGCGGAGACATTTCTTCAGCCAGAGAGTGGTGGGCCTGTGGAATTCATTGCCGCGGAGTGCAGTGGAGGCCGGGACGCTAAATGGCTTCAAGGCAGAGATAGATAAATTCTTGATGTCGCGAGGAATTAAGGGCTACGGGGAGAATGCTGGTAGGTGGAGTTGAAATGCCCATCAGCCATGATTGAATGGCGGAGTGGACTCGATGGGCCGAATGTCCTTACTTCCACTTCTATGTCTTATGGTCTTATGGTGTGTAATGTCCTCATTATCCAATTATTCAATTCAAGTAAATCTGGACCTCTGGAGAAAATGTAAATATTATTGTACGATACGATATTATTGTGATGACAATTTGAAATGTTTGACAATGTTTGTTTCAAGGGATTTTAGAAATGATGTATATTTTTGAAAATAAATTGTATGCTTCTGTGAAAAATGTAGCCAGTTGGTGAAATGTTAGTTTGCAGAAAGTGTGAGTTTGAGGGGCTGAATGGCAGTGTAATAACAAACAAGCTGCAGGCAATGGCTGCAAATTGAATATCTCATTGGGACAAACACACAGCTACAAAGGTGATTGGTTGAGCCCTGGGGCGCAGGGCCACTTGCACCCACACACACACAGTCCCCCCCAACACGGGCTCTATCGGAGGTTTTGCTCCAAATGTGATGACAGTGAAATGGGGAATATTCCCATTGATTCTCAATGCGGAATTGCTGCGGGGATCTGCGCATGTCCGGTTTAGCCCCGCCCCCTGCTAGTCGTCACTGAGTAAGAGCGCATGCGCAGCCCCTCCAGCGAGGAAACCGCGTTCTCATTGCAGCAGCCCATCCATTTGGGAGTGTGAGCAAAGAGGCTCAGAGATCATTACTGACTCGGGGGGAGTTCAGGGAGAATCGGGGGCTGTTTGCAAGAGGCGGGAGCCCCATCTTGTTCCGGGACTTGGAGTGAGCGGGGGGAAGGGAGAGCTCTTTCTGGGCCTGGCTTATTGTCTGATTCTGGGGCAGGATTTGCACAGTATTTTCTATTTTTACTGATTATTAATTGAAAGAATTGATTGATCTATCATTGGCCTCATCTGACCCTGATTTACAAGAGATATGTTTTATTCCCCCTAGTTCCACAGATGAAGAGATGAGTTCCAAGATGATGATTCCTCAGCAACATGAATGTGCCGCCGTCTCCTTCTAACTGACAGTAAGTACAATATTAATCCAACATTGCAGAGACACAGACACAACATCAGCTCCACCGTCACAGGGAACAGAAGCAGTCACACTTACATTGAGCTCAACTCCCAGATAAACATGTCCAATCTCATTATCCAATTGAAGAAATTCAAGTAAATCTGGACCTCTGGAGAAAATGTAAATATTATTTACAGATACATGAGAGGACAGGCGGGATAATTTTCCACAATTCACCCCTACTCTCTCATGGAATGTTGGATCAACTTTTGATAACAGTGTTTCATCTGTTAAGTAATCAGTATAGTATTAATTAGGCTATAGATTCAGCAATCAATGTGCAAGGATCCATATGCACTATTTTGTAACTTTCTTCATTTATAATATATCAGAAGCAAAGCACTTGAATATGGCATTAACAGAAAAATTATACATTTAAATAGTTCTACAAAAGGACAATTACCAGATTGTCGACAGGAATAGTGCCGGAAGACTGGAGGATAGCAAATGTTGTCCCCTGGTTCAAGAAGGGGAGTAGAGACAACCCTGGTAATTATAGACCTGTGAGCCTTACTTCAGTTGTGGGTAAAATGTTGGAAAAAGGTTATAAGAGATAGGGTTTATAATCATCTTGAAAAGAACAAGTTGATTAGCGATACTCAACACGGTTTTGTGAAGGGTAGGTCATGCCTCACAAACCTTATTGAGTTTTTTGAGAAGGTGACCAAACAGGTGGATCAGGGTAAAGCTGTTGATGTGGTGTATATGGATTTCAGTAAGGCGTTTGATAAGGTTCCCCACGGTAGGCTATTGCAGAAAATAAGGAAGTATGGAATTGAAGGTGATTTAGCGGTTTGGATCAGTAATTGGCTAGCTGAAAGAAGACAGAGGGTGGTGGTTGATGGCAAATGTTCATCCTGGAGTTCAGTTACTAGTGGTGTACCGCAAGGATCTGTTTTGGGGCCACTGCTGTTTGTCATTTTTATAAATGACCTGGAAGAGGGTGTAGAAGGATGGGTTAGTAAATTTGCAGATGACACGAAGGTCGGTGGAGTTGTGGATAGTGCTGAAGGATGTTATAGGATACAGAGGGACATAGATAAGCTGCAGAGCTGGGCTGAGAGGTGGCAGATGGAGTTTAATGCGGAAAAGTGTGAGGTGGTTCACTTTGGAAGGAGTAACAGGAATGCAGAGTACTGGGCTAATGGCAAGATTCTTGGTAGTGTAGATGAACAGAGAGATCTCGGCATCCAGGTACATAAATCCCTGAAAGTTGCCACCCAGGTTAATAGGGCTGTTAAGAAGGCATATGGTGTGCTAGCCTTTATAAGTAGGGGGATTGAGTTTCGGAACCACAATGTCATGCTGCAGCTGTACATAACTCTGGTGTGGCCGCACCTGGAGTACTGCGTGCAGTTCTGGTCACCACATTATAGGAAGGATGTGGAAGCTTTGGAAAGGGTTCAGAGGAGATTTACTAGGATGTTGCCTGGTATGGAGGGAAGGTCTTACGAGGAAAGGCTCAGGGAATTGAGGTTGTTTTCGTTAGAGAGGAGAAGGCTGAGAGGTGACTTAATAGAGACATATAAGATAGTCAGAGGGTTAGATAGGGTGGACAGTGAGAGTCTTTTTCCTCAGATAGTGATGACCAACACGAGGGGACATAGCTTTAAATTGAGGGGTAGTAGATATAGTAGATATAGGACAGATGTCAGAGGCAGTTTGTTTACTCAGAGAGTAGTAGGGGTGTGGAACGCCCTGCCTGCAACAGTAGCAGACTCGCCAACTTTAAGGGCATTTAAGTGGTCACTGGATAGACATATGGATGAAAATGGAATAGTGTAGGTCAGATCGGCTTCAGATGGTTTCACAGGTCGGCGCAACATCGAGGGCCGAAGGGCCCGTACTGCGCTGTAGTGTTCTATGTTCTATGTAAGGCCATCCTTTCATCTCACAAATTGTGAACCTTTGGTACACGTAACAGGTCGGATAGTACAGCTGATTGAAAAGTGCCGAATTAATCATAAACTTCTACCAAAACACCTCCCAAAACAAAATATTAAATTCCAATCCAAATATCTCTCACAATCTCAGATATAATAGTACAGTGTCATTTTCATGAAACAGACATGGAAATAGATCATTTAACATTTCTAGGTTGTCACTAAAAGTAATAATGGAAGATCAAGACTGAACAGAATGTTCACCATTAACTCACAAAACAGATATTTACAAGTACAGAAAACACAATAAAATCACATATCAGAGAGGTGAATAGATCGAGATTAAATGCAGAATCCCATAACCGGGATAGAGAGCTACAAATGCAAGCATACAGAACAGAGACAGAGAGTTACAGAATGAAATTATTTTTTTCATAACACTTGACCCAAAACAGAGACAGACCGCTACAGTGGAAAACACACTCTCACACATTCAGACACCAACAACTGCACAGGAGGCAGTAAAATATGACATATATCATATACAGACAGTGAAGGTAAAACAGACTCACACATTCTCTCTCACAGTACGCAGTCAATATACATTATCTATCACAGAGAGACAGTGAGGGTAAAACATACACTCACATTTTCTCATGCACATGCTCACTCTTAGTAAGCGCTTAGTAACTTAGTAGTAAGCACTAAATATGAATTTTATATCAAAGTCTGAGGGTGAAACACACTCACTCTCACAGCAATAACTGAGCATTGAGCAGTAAAATATATGTCCTATATAGCACAGAGTAACAGTGAGGTTTATACACACTCACTCACACTCTGTCTCATATACACCCTCTCACAGACACCCAAGCACTGTCTCTCCCACACATACTCACAAATCAATAACTGATCAATAATATATTAATTATGTATCAGAGAGAGACTGTGAGGTTAATACTCACTCACTCACACTCTCTCACACACACACACTCTCCCTCTCTCACACACACACCAGTCACTGAGCAGTAATCAATTAAATATGGTAGATATACCACAGAGATACAGTGAGGGTAAAACATGCACTCACTCTCTCACTCGCACTCTCTCACTCAGACAGTCACACAGCAGTAACTGAGCAGTAAGCTGTAAAATGTGTTATACATCATAGAGAGACAGTGAGGGTAAAACACATACTCACGCCGTCTCTCAAACACTGTCTCACATTTCACTGAGAAGTAAGCAGTAAAATATTTGTTATATATCGCAGAGAAATAGTGAGGGTAAAGCACGCGCAAACACACAGACACACACTCTCTCTCACACACTCTCTCATAGAAACCCTACAGTGCAGAAGGAGGCCATTCAACCCATCGAGTCTGCATTGACCTTTTGAATGAGCATGCTACCCAAGACCAATCTCCCACCTTCTCCTTGTAACCCCACCAAGGGATAGTTGAGCATATCAATTCCACCATTTTTTGGACTGTGGGAGGAAACTGGAGCACCCGGAGGAAACCCTAACAGACACGGGAAGAATGTACAAACTCCGCACAGACTGTCGCCTGAGGTCGGAATCAAACCTGGGTCTCTGGCGCTGTTCCACCCTGCTGCCCATCAGCAGCACATCCACTTTTCACCCTATTGCTCCCACACACACTCACCATCCCTCACACATACTCACAGACTCTCCCTCACACACATGCACTCACTCACTCACTTTCTCTGACACACACACCTCTCACACATTCATACATTCTCTCACACATACTCTCTCACACCAGCAATTGACCCACAAGCAGTAAAATATGTGTACTATGTCACAGAGAGACAGTGAGGATAAAACTTACACTCAATCTCTCTCACACACACTGACACTCACACACACCATTAACTGAGCAGTATGCTGTAAAATGTGTGTCCATATGATAGAGAGAGGGAGGTCAAAAATCTCACTCACACTCCCTCCCTCTCACACACACTATCTCACTCCCACACTCTCCCACACATACACACCATTAACTGAGCAGTAAGCTGTAAAATATTTGTTATATATCACAGAAAAGCACACACTCGCACACTGTCACACACACACTCTTTCTCACACACAGATGTTCCCTCTCTCATACACACTCACAGACTCTCTCTCACACACTCACAGACTCTCTCACACAATCACAGACTCTCTCTCTCTGACACACTCACAGACTCTCTCTCTCTGACACACTCACAGACTCTCTCTCTCTGACACATTCACAGACTCTCTCTCTCTGACACACAGACTCTCTCTCTCACACACACTCACAGACTCTCTCACACACTCACAGACTCTCTCTCTCTGACACACTCACAGACTCTCTCTCTCTGACACACTCACAGACTCTCTCACACACTCACAAACTCCCTCTCACACACTCACAGACTCTCTCTCACACACTCAGACTCTCTCACACAATCACAGACTCTCTCTCTCTGACACACTCTCAGACTCTCTCACACACTCACAGACTCTCTCACACACTCACAGACTCTCTCACACACTCACAGACTCTCTCACACACTCACAGACTCTCTCTCACACACTCACAGACTCTCTCTCACACACTCACAGACTCTCTCTCTCTCTCTCTCACACACACACACTCACAAACTCTCACGTGCACTCAATCACTCTCACTCACATACATTCCAGTCACAGAGCAGTAAGCAGTTAAATATGTGTTATCTATCACAGATACAGTAAGAAGTCTTACAACACCAGGTTAAAGTCCAACAGGTTTGTTTCAAACACGAGCTTTCGGAGCACGGCTCCTTCTTCAGGTGCTCCGAAAGCTCGTGTTTGAAACAAACCTGTTGGACTTTAACCTGGTTTTGTAAGACTTCTTACTGTGCTCACCCCAGTCCAACGCCGGCATCTCCACATCATGGCTATCACAGATACATAGTGAGGGTAAAACTCACACACATACCAGTAAGGGAAAAATATGTGTTATATATCAAAGTGAGACAGTGAGGGAAAATACACACACACTCTCACACATACACAATCTCTCATACACATGCACACACCAGTAACAGAAGCGATCACTAAAATATGTGTTGTATATCAAAGACAGTGAGGGTAAAACTGACAGCCAAACTCACTCACTCACTCTCTAACACATTCAGCCAACAATACCTGAGCAGTAAAATATGTTATCTGTCATAGAAACACTGAGCATAAAACTCATTCACAGACTCTCACTGACCAGTAAATGAGCAGTAAACAGTAAAATATGTGTTCCATATCACAAGAGATATTGAGGGTCAAACGCACACTCATGCACACACCAGTAACTGAGAAGTACAATAATCATTAAATATCAACTTTCTCTCTCTCCTCTCTCTCACTCTCTGTCTAACACACTCCCATTCACTCTCACACACCAGTAACTGAGCAGTAAGCAGTCAAATATGTGATATATATCATGGAGAGACATTAAGGGTAAAACGCGCACACACTCTCTCTCACACGCCAGTAACTGAACAGTAAGAATAAACACACACACACCCACTACTCACTAATATACTCACACACTCTCACTCACAGACCCACACACCAGTAACTGAACAGTAAGCAGTAAAATATTCATTATGTTATCAGTGACAGACAGTGAGGTTAACACACACACATAGAGTCATAGATAGACACTGTGACTCTATCTTATAATAATCTCTATTGTCACAAGCAGGCTTACATTAACACTGCAATGAAGTTCCTGTGAAAATCCCCTAGTCACCACATTCTGGCGCCTGTTTGGGTACAGGGAGGGAGAATTCAGAATGTCCAAATTACCTAACAGCACATCTTTTGGGACTCTCGATCAATGAGTGTGTATAGTAACCTCACTGTCTCTCTGTGATATATAATGAATATTCTTGTGCTTTCTGCTCAGTTACTGATGTACTGATTTTATTCTCTCTCACACACACTTGTACACTATCTCATTCACACACATACCAGTAACTGAGCAGTAAATTATGCATTATACATCGCAGTGAGACAGTGAGGGTAAAACACACTCTCGCCACTCTCACACTTCAGTTATTGAGCAGGAAGTGGAAAAATATGCATCATATATCACAGAGACTGTGATGGTAAAACGCACTCTCTCACACACACACACCAGTAACTGAGCATCAACAGCAAAATATCTGTTATATATCAAAGAGACAATGAGGGTTAAATACACATAAGCTCACTCGCTCACACTCTCACACACACCCACTCTCTCTCATGCACACCCACTCTCTCTCGCGCGCGCCCACTCTCTCTCGCGCGCACCCACTCTCTCTCGCGCGCGCCCACTCTCTCTCGCGCGCGCCCACTCTCTCTCGCGCGCGCCCACTCTCTCTCGCGCGCGCCCACTCTCTCGCGCGCGCGCCCACTCTCTCGCGCGCGCGCCCACTCTCTCTCTCGCGCGCGCCCACTCTCTCTCGCGCGCGCCCACTCTAACTCACAAACACCCATTCCCTCTCTCTCTCTCACACACACCCACTCCCACTCTCTCACACACGTCCACTCTCTCACACACACCCACTCTCTCTCTCTCACATACCCACTCTCTCTCTCTCACATACCCACTCCCACTCTCTCACACACGTCCACTCTCTCACACACACCCACTCTCTCTCTCTCTCTCACACAGACACCCACTCTCTCACACACATCCACTCTCTCACACACACACAGACACACCCACTCTCTCACACACACACAGACACACCCACTCTCTCACACACATCCACTCTCTCACACACATCCACTCCATCTCTCTCTCACACACACCCACTCTCTCTCACACACCCACTCTCTCTCACACACACAGACACCCACTCTCTCTCTCACAGACACCCACTCTCTCTCTCACAGACACACACTCTCTCACACACACCCACCCACTCTCTCACACACACCCACCCATTCTCACACCCACACGCGTCCACTCCCTCACACACTCCGACTCTGTCTCACACACACACTCTCTCTCTCACACACACACACACACCCACTCTCTCACACACACACACACCCACTCTCTCTCTCACACACACACACCCACTCTCTCTCTCACACACACACACCCACTCTCTCTCTCACACACACACACACCCACTCTCTCTCACACACACACACCCACTCTCTCTCTCACACACACACACCCACTCTCTCTCACACACACACCCACTCTCTCTCACACACACACACCCACTCTCTCTCACACACACCACCCACTCTCTCACACACACACCCACTCTCACACACACACCCACTCTCTCACACACACACCCACTCTCACACACACACCACTCTCACACACACACCCACTCTCACACACACACCCACCCACTCTCTCACACACACCCACCCACTCTCTCACACACACACACCCACTCTCTCACACACACCCACCCACTCTCTCACACACACCCACCCACTCCCTCACACACACCCACCCACTCCCTCACACACACCCACCCACTCTCTCACACACACCCACCCACTCTCACACACACCCACCCACTCTCTCACACACACCCACCCACTCTCTCACACACACCCACCCACTCTCTCACACACACCCACCCACTCTCTCACACACACCCACCCACTCTCTCACACACACCCACCCACTCTCTCACACACACCCACCCACTCTCTCACACACACCCACCCACTCTCTCACACACACCCACCCACTCTCTCACACACACCCACCCACTCTCTCACACACACCCACCCACTCTCTCACACACACCCACCCACTCTCTCACACACACCCACCCACTCTCTCACACACACCCACCCACTCTCTCACACACACCCACCCACTCACTCACACACACCCACCCACTCTCTCACATACACCCACCCACTCTCTCACATACACACTCCCACTCTCTCACACACACTCCCACTCTCTCACACACTCAGGCTCTCTCACACACACTCAGGCTCTCTCACACACACTCAGGCTCTCTCACACACACACTCAGGCTCTCTCACACACACACTCAGGCTCTCTCACACACACACTCAGGCTCTCTCACACACACACTCAGGCTCTCTCTCACACACACTCAGGCTCTCTCACACACACACTCAGGCTCTCTCACACACACTCAGGCGCTCTCACACACACTCAGGCTCTCTCACACACACTCAGGCTCTCTCACACACACTCAGGCTCTCTCACACACACTCAGGCTCTCTCACACACACTCAGGCTCTCTCACACACACTCAGGCTCTCTCACACACACTCAGGCTCTCTCACACACACTCAGGCTCTCTCACACACACTCAGGCTCTCTCACACACACTCAGGCTCTCTCACACACACTCAGGCTCTCTCACACACACTCAGGCTCTCTCACACACACACTCAGGCTCTCTCACACACACCCAGGCTCTCTCTTACACACTCAGGCTCTCTCACACACACCCAGGCTCTCTCACACACACTCAGGCTCTCTCACACACACTCAGGCTCTCTCTCACACACACTCAGGCTCTCTCACACACACACTCAGGCTCTCTCACACACACACTCAGGCTCTCTCACACACACACTCAGGCTCTCTCACACACACTCAGGCTCTCTCACACACACTCAGGCTCTCTCACACACACTCAGGCTCTCTCTTACACACTCAAACTCTCACACACACACTCAGGTTCTCTCTCACACACACTCAGGCTCTCTCTCGCACACACTCAGGCTCTCTCTTACACACTCAAACTCTCACACACACACTCAGGTTCTCTCTCACACACACTCAGGCTCTCTCTCACACACACTCAGGCTCTCTCTCACACACACTCAGGCTCTCTCTCACACACACTCAGGCTCTCTCACACACACACTCAGGCTCTCTCACACACACACTCAGGCTCTCTCACACACACTCAGGCTCTCTCACACACACTCAGGCTCTCTCACACACATCTCTCCCACACCCACTCTCTCTCTCTCACACACACCAGTCACTGAGCAGTCAGCAGTTAAATATGCATTATATACTGCACAGGGACAGTGAAGATAAAACATACACTCACCACTCTCACCCTTCAGTAACTGAGCAGTAAGCAGTAAAATGTTATATATGATAGACAGACAGTGAGGATAAACACATACTCGCACACCAGTAAAATATGTTATATATCACAGAGAGACAATGAAGGTAAAGCAGACACACTCTCTCCCCACACACTCACACTCCTGCAGACGATTTCTCACACTCACTCACTGCCTCACACAGACTGGCACACAGTCCCTCACACACTCTCACACTCTTTCATATTTACACACTTTCTGATACTCCCACACTCTCTGACACAACAGTAACTGAGCAATAAATAATAAAATATGCATCGCATATCACAGAGAGACAATGAGGTTGAAATGCACAGAGGTGCACTCTCTCACACATCTGCTCACACACACATTCACACACATACGCACTCTTTCAAACACAGACGCGTGCTTACTCTCACACACATGCTCTGTCACACACACACATGCTGTCTCTCTCTCTCACACACACTCTCTCACATCCCAGTAACTGAGCAGCAGACACTAATATATGCATTATATATCACAGAGACAGTGAGGGGAAAACTGACACTCATACACACACACACACACATTCTCTCTCACACACACATTTGTTCTCGCACTCACACTCTCTCTCTCTCTCTCTCTCTCTCACACACACACACACACACACCAACAGTAAGCAGTAAAATACGTGTGATGTATCAAAGAGAGACAGTGAGGGTAATACACACTTTCACTCAGATTCAAGCCGACTCTCTCACAAACACGAACACACAGTTACTCATCAATATCTGATCAGTTAGCAGTAAAATATCTATCACAGAGTGACATTGAAAATATACACACGAACACACACTCACACTCTCTCACTCTGACACACCAGTAACTGAGCAGGAAGCAGTAAAATATGCATTATATATCACAGGGACATTGGGGATAAAACTTACACACACAAACCGCTAACTGAATTGTAAACAGTAAGTATGCGGTATATATCACAGCGAGATTGCAAGTCTGATGAACAAGGCAGATGAAGTGAGAACATGCGGTTATGATGTATTTGCTGTCACAGAATCACAGTTGGGAGAGGGGAAGGATGGGAGCTCAACAGGATCTCCAGGGGAGATAGGGCAGGAGGTAAAAGAGGAGAGGGTGTCGCAATTTTGATCAAGGAATGAATTACATCAGGAGGGAGAGATGGCATCTTAGAAAGCTCTTCAACTGAAGCCAAATGGGTAGAACTTAAAAACCAAAATGGAGCAATCACATTGCTGGAGTGTTCCATTGGCCACCGAACTATCCCAAAGAAATAGAAGAGCAAATGTTCAGGCAAATTTCAGAGAAGTGGAAAAGTAATAGATTGTGATAGTGGGAACAGTGGGGGATTCCAACTCCCCCAATATGAACTGGGGTAGTCATAGTGTGAAAGGGTTAGAGGGAGCGGAATTCTGAAAATGCATCCAGGTGAACTTTTTAAGCCAGACCGTAGAAGGACAGACAGGGGGGGGGGGGGGGGGGGGGGGAGTCTTGGACTTCATTTTCAGTAACATGGTTGAAGTATCGTTGGGTGAGCATTTTGCAGACAGTGATCATAATTCATTAAGTAGAAGATGGTTCTGAAAAAGGAGATGGATGGGCCTGAGATTAAAGTTCTCAACTGGAGGAAGGCTGATTTTAATAAGATCAGATATGATTTGGCCAGAATAGATAGGGAGCAGACACCTTTAGATAAATCTGTGACAGAACAGTGGGACACATTCAACAAGGAAATAGGGAGAGTACAGGCTCAACATGTTCCAATCAAGAAAAGGGTGGGACCAACAAATCCAGTCAACCATGGATATTGAGGGATATACAGCGTTGGATAAGCAGAAAAGGGGAGGCTTGTGGCAGATATCGAGGACTCAAAACGGCAGAAGCATGAGAGGTGTACAGAATGTGCAAGAGGGAACTTAAAACAGAAATTAGGAGAGCAAAAAGGGGATATGAAAGGATACTGGCAGGTAAAATTAAGTTGTTTTACAAGTACATTTAGGGTAAAATGATAATTCGGGACAGAGTAGAGCCCATCACAGAGCACAGTGGAAACTTATGTGTGGAACCGGAGTGTTCGAAATGAGTATTTTGTGTCAGTGTTCACTATGGAGGTTTGTCCTCGAACTCGCCATGCTTAATCTTCAAATGTCTTTGACATTTTGAAGGTTTTAAACTTTCATTTGCCAGTAATTTCCTGCATGTAACACCCATGAACTTTGAATCCTGATTGCAGTGGCACAATTTATAAACACACCCCTCAAATAATCACCTTTGTGCTGCTTTGTTCCTGTTTCCAGCTTCTTCATGGGTTGTTCACCAGAGGCCCTGGAGTTCACACCCACACTGCTGGCAGCAGCAAAATGGAGGAATCTGTCACACACGCAGAACACGTGACGTCAGCGTGCGGGGTGGGGCGTGTGACCTGCTCTCTGCCACCGCTTCCAGTGGGAGGTCTCCAGAATATTCTGAAACAAACTGGCGTGGGACAGCGCACTGACATCAGGAGGGGCCGGTCCACCTTGCTGGGCTCTGGGACAGCGCACTGACATCAGGAGGAGCCAGTCCACCTTGCTCGGCTCTGGGCCTGTGCACTACATGACAAGTCCGGCATGCGGGGAATGGCTGAAATTTCACACGGCCATCATGATCGGCATTTGTAAACACTCGTCGTGACCATTGGCCACTCCCGCGATCTGGATCACCATCATCCTCCTGAAACCTTCACGAGAGCCACCCACAGGTCACGACACTGAGCTTGAAAACCCCGGGCCGATGGTACCCTTGTCTCTATTAGCCAAGGCACAGAGTTTAAGAAAAGGCAGGTCATGCTGGAACTGAGGAAAACATTGGTTAGGCCGCACAGAGCAATACTCACACTCACAGTGTATCAGAGAGTGAGTAAATCCCACACACACTGTATCAGAGAGTGAGTAAATCCCACACTATCAGAGAGTGAGTAAATCCCACACACACTGTATCAGAGAGTGAGTAAATCCCACACTATCAGAGAGTGAGTAAATCCCACACTGTATCAGAGAGTGAATAAATCACACACTGTATCAGAGAGTGAGTAAATCCCACACTCACACACTATCAGAGAGTGATTAATTCGACACTCGCACACTGTATTAGAGAGTGAGTAAATCCCACACTCTCACACTGTATCGGAGTGTGAGTAAATCCCGCACACACACACTGTATCAGAGAGTGAGTAAATCCGACACTCGCACACTGTATCAGAGAGTGAGTAAATCCCACACTCTCACACTGTATCAGAGAGTGAGTAAATCCCACACTCGCACACTGTATCAGAGAGTGAGTAAATCCCGCACTCTCACACTGTATCAGAGAGTGAGTAAATCCCACACACACTGTATCAGAGAGCGAGTAAATCCCACATTCACACACTGTATCAGGGAGTGAGTAAATCCCACACTCACACACTGTATCAGAGAGTGAGTAAATCCCACATTCACACACTGTATCAGAGAGTGAGTAAATCCCACACTCACACACTTAATCAGAGAGTGAGTAAATCCCACACATACACACACTGTATCAGAGAGTGAGTAAATCCCACATTCACACTGTATCAGTGTGAGTAAATCCCACACACACTGTATCAGAGAGTGAGTAAATCCCACACTGTATCAGAGAGTGATGTAGAAATGCTGGCATTGGACTGGGGTGAGCACAGTAAGAAGTTTTACAACACCAGGTTAAAGTCCAACAGGTTCATTTCAAACACGAGCTTTCGGAGCACTGCTCCTTCCTCAGGTGAATAGAGAGGTATGTGAATCATACATCCCGTAACTCTCCATTCACCTGAGGAAGGAGCAGTGCTCCGAAAGTTTGTGTTTGAAACAAACCTGTTGAACTTTAACCTGGTGTTGTAAGATTGCTTACGGTGTATCAGAGAGTCAGTAAATCCCACACTCACACTGTATAAAGAGGGTGAGTTAATCCCACAATGACACGCTGTATCAGAGAGTCAGTAAATCCCACACTCACACTGTATAAAGAGAGTGAGTTAATCCCACAATGACACGCTGTATCAGAGAGTGAGTAAATCCCACACTCACACAATGTATCAGAGAGTGAGTAAATCCCACACTCACACACTGAATCAGAGAGTGAGTAAATCCCACACACACACTATCAGAGAGTGAGTAAATCCCACACTGTATCAGAGAGTGAGTAAACCCCACACTCACACACTGTTTCAGAGAGTGAGTAAATCCTACACTCACACAATGTATCAGAGTATGTAAATCCCACACTCTCACACTGTATCAGAGAGTGAGTAAATCCCACACTCACACAATGTATCAGAGTATGTAAATCCCACGCACACATTTATCAGAAAGTACATCCACACTCAGACACTCTATCAGAGTAAATACCACACTCCGTGTCAGACATTGATTAAATCCCACACTTCATCAGAGAGTGAGTAAATCTTACATTCAGACTGTATTAGAGAGTGAGTAAATCTTACATTCAGATTGTATTAGAGAGTGAGTAAATCTTACATTCAGACTGTATTAGAGAGTGAGTAAATCTCACACTCACACATATTACAAGACACTCCCAGTTCCTTAAGGAATCCTGCACAGTCCCTCTGTGGTGAAGGGTCCCTCTCACCGACAGCCAGATGACATTTCCCGGTGAATCTTTACCCACTGACAAACTGGGACTGGAGACATTCTTTCTGAAATTTATTTCCCGTTTGTCGTAAGGAGGTTTCTGATTGGTGGAAAATCTTAAATCTGATTGGTCTGTTTACTTATCCAATCAAACAAACAGAACATAACTGGCTGCCCTCATTTTCACAATGTCCAATCACAATCATTCCTTTCCCCATTCCTCATTAGCATAGATGTGAGGCTCTGTCTATTTAATCAGCGCTCGGAAGGGGTTTGCTTTATTTCTGGGTGAAACTGAAGATGGCTGACGAGAAGAAACCAACATCGAAAGCAGCTTCCAAGAAGGGAGCCAAGAAAGTCATTAAGAAACCGGCAGTAAAGGGCGGCAAGAAGCGGCGAAGGTCGAGGAAGGAGAGTTACTCCATCTACATCTACAAAGTGATGAAGCAGGTTCACCCCGACACCGGCATCTCCTCCAAGGCCATGAGCATCATGAACTCGTTCGTCAACGATATTTTCGAGCGTATCGCGGGTGAGGCTTCCCGCCTGGCCCATTACAACAAGCGCAGCACCATCAGCTCCCGGGAGATCCAGACCGCCGTGCGCCTGCTGCTGCCCGGGGAACTGGCCAAGCACGCCGTGTCGGAAGGGACAAAGGCGGTCACCAAGTACACCAGCTCCAAGTAAAACTGCACAATGGACTGAAAACCACCCCAAACACAACGGCTCTTTTAAGAGCCACCCACAATCTCTGTGAAAAAGCTGCACCATCTTTTCCCGCATTGACTTCATGAGAAATCTCTTTGTGGAGGATGGAGATTTGTCCCGTTCCAAAATGTTGTGAATGTGGTTTCATATCCGCCCGTCACAGACAGTTTCACACAGAATAGACACTCAAACTGAATTGAGAGCGGATTTTAAACCCAGTCTGGTATTAGCGATGGACAATGAGGAGAAACACAATTTCAGGAGGGAATTATTTAAATTTAATGATAAATATATTCAGAGCTTAACAAATGGTGAGTTGAATTGTGGAGGAAATTATTATTTTGTTTCTCTCGGGTGACCTGGTTCCCGCTCCCGGAACAGAGTAAAGTCGGGAATGAAGAGGTTATTTTCGTGCTGATGTGTTTATTCCGCAGTTTTCCCAGGGGACGGAATCAGCGAGATTTGAGCACACACAGGACCTGTGTCCATTGCAGCGCTTTAAGATCTACCTCTCCCCGGCCCTCCCTATTCTCCGGACACAAAGCTGCCTGTTCCACCGGCGGGATAGACTCGGGGATTCTCTCCACACTTCCCAGTGTAACATTCCCGGCCGCTTTCAGGAGAGAGGCTCAGAAATCAGCCCTTTCTCTCTGTCCCTGTGTAGCCTGTGTGAAGGAGTTGGTTGGTAATCTCTATGTTTCTGCTTTTGCAGTGAGATGAGATTGGTCCGTTTTAAATTGCTGAACGGGGTCTTATTTCCGCCGGTTACAGATAAGAGACTGACAAATTCAAACTGTTCCTAAAATAGAGCCAGGATTCTGGGAGGGAAAACCCAATAAACAGATCACAAAGTGTGAGATTCAAATAGTTTCCTGAACATTGAGCCGTTCCGTTATTTGGGATTTTTCCTGCACTGAAATTGGCAGGATTCTGGAATTTGAAACTGTCAGCCAATCAAACCCTGTAACTCTTCTCTCCAGCTCTCCGATTGGTTCAGGCAGAACTCACTCCGCCGCCTTGGCTTTGTGCTGAAAGCTGTTACTATTCTGTTATTTTCACAGCCCCCAAATCACATCATCAGCTGCTGTTTTTAGCGGGAACGGAGCCTTCTCTCAATTCCTGAAATGTTCATTAATCCATCATTTTATTCCCAGTAATTCACCGCAGGGTAACAGTCGGGAATGGGATTATCCCAGAGCGGAATAAGGACAGACTGAGGACTCGATCACACTCCCTGTTTTCAGTGAAGGACACTCGGTCCTGACTGAAGTCTAAACGGAGCGTTTTCCTTCCGGGAATGCTGTGAACAGGGATTGAATCCAGCCCGGGACAGTTAGAAAGCGGGAGGAGAATGAACCACATTTGAACTAAATGTTAAACCCGTGCCTGTGATTGGTGACGGGAAGCGCTGAATCAAACCAAATAAATAGAAGGGATTTGAAATCTCTGACCAAGGACGACATTTATTTGAATTCGCTCCTTTCCCACAATGAAATTGGCGGCTTTTTGAAATGGACAAATTCTCAGCTTCTGTCGGTAGTTGTGGGTAAATTCCCGCCCTCTTCTGTTTCCAGGGAGCTGATTGGTGGGGAATATAGGCAAATGAGGTGAATTGAGCAGCGACCAATCAGAGGAGTTGTCAGTTTATAAGAACAGTAAATGCTGGAGAAACTGTTCATTCTGTGTGAAAGTGTTTGTGAGATTGTGACAATGTCTGGAAGAGGAAAGACCGGCGGTAAAGTTCGGGCCAAGGCCAAGTCTCGCTCCTCCCGGGCTGGACTGCAGTTCCCGGTGGGCCGTGTTCACAGGCACCTGAGAAAGGGTAACTATGCCCAGCGTGTGGGTGCCGGAGCCCCGGTCTATCTGGCTGCTGTGCTCGAGTATCTGACCGCTGAAATCCTCGAGCTGGCCGGGAACGCGGCCCGGGACAACAAGAAGACCCGCATCATCCCCAGGCACCTGCAGCTGGCCGTCCGCAACGACGAGGAGCTCAACAAGCTGCTGGGAGGGGTGACCATCGCTCAGGGTGGGGTGCTGCCTAATATCCAGGCCGTGCTGCTGCCCAAGAAAAGCAGCGCTGCGAGCGGCAAGAAGTGAAGCGACCATTCTTTAATCTAATAACCCAAAGGCTCTTTTCAGAGCCACTCACTTTATCTGAAAAAGGCCTAACTATTGTCTGATCGTCAGAGATTCTGCTCTGTTGCTTAATCTGCAAATGTTTTACGCTTTGCGACGTCAATCCTTAGAGCATTCTGTGCGCGACATTATTTATATATTCCGTATATATGATACATGTGAATTGACGGTGTTTATTGGGGATAAAAGTATGTGAACAGAAATGATCTTAGTTTCAATAATATTGCTCATATAGGGAAGTCTGCGATCTGAAATCTCTCCGGAAGTTTCTGCTCGACTATTTAATGTGTAGATGTTTGTGCAATAAGTTAATATTTGTGACTCGTTTCTTACTCGGAGCCTCATATTAACATCAATTCTCCTTCAGAGATAAGGAGACGAGAGAAACTCCATTGCAATGGAGCGTAAATTGTAATTTTGAGAGGCTTCAGCGTTGGAACCAGTAACAGGAGGTCGCAGCATTTATTTGTCGATTTAGCGACTCTTAACCAGGACCGGGAGGCTTTTTCAGAGCCACCCATTCTCTGCGGGCTGCTTTAGCACAAGGCTAAAGCAGTCCAAGGCAGGCCAGGAGCACGGTTCAATTCCCGTTCCAGCCTCCCTGAACAAGCGCCGCAATGTGGCGACTAGGGGCTTTTCACAATAACTTCATTTGAAGCCTACTCGTGACAATAAGCCATTTTCATTTCATAAAAGTGTGACCCGTGGTCCATCCGATTAATTCTGGTGTATGTGTGAATGTCACTAAACCATCCGAAAGCCGATGCTTATATTTGAAATCACACGTCAACTGAGAGGAGAAGCTCCCTTCCTGACAGACTTGGTGGCTCTTAAAAGAGCCTTTGTTGTTATTATTGGTGAAGCCGGGTTTTAGGCGCGTTCCCCGCGGATGCGGCGGGCCAGCTGGATGTCTTTGGGCATGATGGTGACTCGCTTGGCGTGGATGGCGCACAGGTTGGTGTCCTCAAAGAGCCCCACCAGGTAAGCCTCGCTGGCCTCCTGCAGGGCCATGACGGCGGAGCTCTGGAAGCGCAGGTCTGTCTTGAAGTCCTGAGCGATCTCTCGCACCAGGCGCTGGAAGGGCAGTTTGCGGATCAGCAGCTCGGTGGATTTCTGGTAGCGGCGGATCTCCCTCAGAGCCACAGTGCCGGGTCTGTAGCGATGAGGCTTCTTCACTCCGCCCGTGGCTGGAGCGCTCTTGCGGGCCGCTTTGGTAGCCAGCTGTTTGCGAGGAGCTTTGCCTCCAGTCGATTTGCGCGCTGTCTGCTTGGTCCTGGCCATGATGTGAAACTGGGTGAAAGGCAGAGGCTGAGAATGCTGGCGCCGCTCTCTCACTGCCTATTTAAGGCATTATAGTGACCGCCCTCTTCTCCTCATTGGATGCAGCCCGATCCCGTGGACATGTTTGAAAAGAGCGATGGGCGGCAAGGATGTCAGGGCCCTGATTGGTGGACCTGCAACTGACAAAACATCAATTTCAAAAAGCCCGCCAATTTCACAGGGACAAGGAACGGATATTTGGGAAAACCGAAATAATTGAATCTGAAGTTGTGAATATCAAAAACTTCTCAATGATTCCTGCTCCCGTTTTGTCTCAGATTCGACTCAATGCCTGAGCACCCGGATTAAATTCAGATTTACTCCCTTATTGTTCTACAACAGACTGGGATAAAGCTCCTATCGAGGGGCGGAATTCTGTATAATTTTAATCCGATCAGTGATATCGTTTATTTCATTGCAAAGCGTAAGCTATTAAAGGGAACGTTGACTGACTCGTTTAGCGACTGGTCTTGGGGAGATGGACGGAGGAGGTGTTTACAGATCAGTTATGCAAACAGTGTCTCTGAACAATGATATGGAGATGCCGGCGTTGGACTGGGGTGAGCACAGTAAGAATTTTGATTCACCTGAGGAAGGAGCAGTGCTCCGAAAGCTCGTGTTTGAAACAAACCTGTTGGACTTGAACCTGGTGTTGTAAGACTTCTCTGATCAATGTCAGTGTTCATTATGCGTGGTTACAGGTTTGACTTGATAGGATTGTCAATGATAGGAAAGGATTTCTTGCTCTAACGCAACCCGTCTGAACAGGAAATCGAGGTATCCAAGTTATGACTCGCAAAACCATCGTGCATGCGTTATTCTGGTGCCATTCTAAGGTCAGTGCTCTCAATGTGAGGGATTGGACGGCTCTTAAAAGAGCCTTTGGGTTTTGTCAAATTGTTAAATGTATGTTCAACCTCCGAATCCATAGAGAGTGCGGCCCTGGCGTTTGAGAGCGTAAACCACATCCATGGCGGTGACCGCCTTGCGCTTGGCGTGTTCAGTGTAGGTGACCGCGTCCCTGATCACATTCTCCAGGAAAACCTTCAGCTCCGCCTCCTGCCTGCTCCATCCCACATTGTTGAATTCTCCACAATGGAAGTGAACACAACACTCGGCACAAAGTTTACAGATTGGAGCCTCATATTCAACTCGGTCAGAAACCCGCAGCTTTTCAATGCTGAGCTGTTACAATTAACATTTCGTCATATTCCCGCCGAAATCCAGTCTATTCCAGAGCCAGTGAGCCCGTCTGCTCCCACTTCAATCCCAGTTTCTGCTCCATCCCCACACACCTCCCCTCCCAGACGGTTGGACAATTTCCTAACACTTCACTCCAGCTGAACGAGACAAACTCATGTGTTGGGCTTTGAGTTGTGAGGCGGGCTTTTTCCGCCCGGGTTCCTGTCTCACACACTCTTCCCCCTGAATCTGTGAAAAGGAAACGAGCAGAAACTGAGAGAGCAGCCGGACATATCCCCAGTTGCAATGGGGCCCGGACATCCCTGTGTTTTATTACAGAGTGAGGGAGATGCTGGGTACAGCGCATGTCAGTGAGAAACCGGCAACCTTCCATTTCATATCAATCATTTCTATCTGAAATCTGCTCCCAGCGCCGGCACAGGGATCAATTGAAGGGGGATCAGCTCTTTCCTGAGAGATGTGGGCGGCTCTGAGAAGAGCCTTTGGGTTCAGAGGTTTACAATTTGCTCGCGTTCTTTCACTTCTTTCCTGGCGCTGCTTTCTTAGCCTTTGCTGCTTTCACTTTGGGCTTGGCCTTCCATTGATTCACTTTTGTTAAAGGCTTTCCGCCCCTGACCTTCTTCCCAGGAGACTTTTTCTTCAGCGCTGCTTTCTTCACCGCCTTTTTTGCAGCTGCCGCCTTCTTGCTGCTTGTTTTCCTGACTGTTGATTTCTTCACTGGAGTTTTCTTGGCTGCGGACTTCTTGGCTGGAGATTTTTGAGCTGCTGTTTTCTTTGTTCTCACCTTCTTGGCCGCTGTTTTCTTCACTAAAGATTTCTTGGCTGTTGGTTTCTTCACCTTTCCCATTTTCCCCTGGCTTTCCTTCTTGGGGATTTTGAAGGATCCGGAGGCGCCCTGTCCCTTTGTCTGCACCAGGGAGCCTTTCTCCACCTTCCTCTTGATAGTTAACCTGATCTGGGAGCCGCGCTTGGCCACATCCACTCCGCTGCCAGACAAAGCTTTCTTTATGGCGAACAGGGACATCCCGTTGCGATCGCTGCACCCCGCCACAAGCTGGAGGATCTGCTCGCCTAACTTGGGAGCGGCTGCCTTAGATCGGGGAGCCGCCTTCTTCTTCCTGGGAGATTTGACTGGAGCAGGAGCGGCTGGAGGAGCCGTTTGGGCGGCTGCAGTTTCAGTCATATCCGAGGCTGTGTAGAAAATGTGTGACAGTCAGAACTGAATCAGGAATGAAACCAGTGGTGGCGGCACAGAGCAACTTAAAGGCAGAGAGCGGACGGAGCAGAGAGCTGATGTCAGCTGCCGGCTCCTCCAGCCTCTCTGTGTTTCTCTCTCCTCGCAAACTCTCCAATTCCACTCAAATTCCCATTCTCCACAGATCCAGGCTGCATCCTTCATGTCTCCCACACTCCAATGTTTGCTGTTGAAAAGCTTTCACTCGAATTGAGGTCTCCATTTTCCATTTAACCCCGTTTTACTGCTGCACTGATCTCGCTCTCACACGCGATAGCTGACATGTTCCCTACTTTTCCACTCAAATCTTCAATTTAACAAAACCATTGTCCTGAAATCAAACTTTGGGGCTGAGCAGGACATTAAGGGGATCCTTTGATTGAAAAATAATTTTATTTTCCATAAGAGAGACTGTGAGATCTCCTGATCAGAACAGACACACAAACACAGTTCCATTAGTCAGACCCACCCGCCCCTTCATACACTCTCTCTCACACAATATTCAC
Organism: Scyliorhinus canicula; assembly: GCF_902713615.1. Taxonomy (NCBI): domain Eukaryota; kingdom Metazoa; phylum Chordata; class Chondrichthyes; order Carcharhiniformes; family Scyliorhinidae; genus Scyliorhinus; species Scyliorhinus canicula. The sequence goes on along the minus strand of NC_052172.1, from coordinate 356,043 downwards.
ATCTACACATTCACACACCAAAACTTTCACCAAATGGAAGGTCCCAGCTCCGGATTCCAGGGGGTTAGTTCCAGTTTTCACCTCACTAACTGTTAAACACTCTGAGGCCCGGAGCCCGCAGATTGTCTTTTAATTCCTTCATGGAATGTGGGCGTCGCTGGCAGGATCAGCATTTATTGTCCATCCCTAATTGCCCTTGAGGAGGTGGCGCTGAGCTGCCTTCTTGAACCGCTGCAGTCCATTCGCTGATAATGGAATTTGTGACAGTGACAGACAATTTCTGACCAGACTTCCATTTCCAATGGTGGTAAAATGATAGAAGCAAATTTCATACAGTGCCTCAGACACTGGCGACTGCAGAACTAATGTCCAACACTGTCAGATACAGAATTAAACTAACCATCACAGTCAGTGCCACAGAATGACAATCCTAAAACTCACATAATATCTCAGGTGTGGCCTCACCAAGGCCCTGGATAATCACAACAAAACATCCCTGCTCCTGTACTCAAAACCTCTCGCAATGAAGGCCAACATACCATCCGCTTGCTGTACCTGCATGCTTACCTTCAGTGACTGGTGTACGAGGACACCCAGCTCTTGTTCCACATTTCCCCCTCCTAATTTATAGCTATTCAGATAATCGTCTGCAACCTCAGAAGGTGACTTCGTATTTATCCATATTATACTGCATCTGCCATTCATTACCCCACTCACTCAACTTGTCCAAATCACTCTGAAGGATCTCTGCATCCTCCTCACAGCTCAGCCTCCCACCAAACATGGTGCCATCTGCAAATATGGAGATGTTACATTTTTACCTTCCACAAAATCATACATTGTGATCAGCTGCAGTCTGAGCACCGATCCCTGCGGTGCCCCACCACTCAATGCCTGCCAATTTGAAAAATAGGCCTTATGTCCGACTCTTATTTGTGTTTTCATTTGTGAAGACAGAACCAAAGTATGTATTTAGCTGTTCAGCCATTTCTTTATCGTCTATTATACATTCTCCTGTTTCTGACTGTAAAGGATCTACTTTTGTCTTCACCAATATTTTTATTTTCTGGGCAGCATGGTAGCACAAGTGGCTAGCACTGTGGATTCACAGCGCCAGTGTCCTAGGTTCAATTCCCCACTGAGTCACTGTGCGGAGTCTTCACATTCTCCTGGTGTCTGCGTGGGTTTCCTCTGGGTGCTCTGGTTTCCTCCCACAGTCCAAAGACGTGCAGGTTAAGTGGATTGGCCATGACAAATAGCCCTGTGTGACCAAAAAGGTTAGGTGGGGTAATGGGTTACGGGGATAGGGTGGAAGTGAGGGCTTCAGTGGGTCGCTGCAGACTCAATGGCTTCCTTCTGCACTGTATGTTCTATGGACCTATAGATAATATTACAGTCTGTTATATTCCCTGCAACATTACTCTCGTACTATATTTTCCCCTTCTTAATCAATCCCTTGAGCCTTCTGTGCTGAATTCTAAACTTCTCCCAATCATCAGACCTGTTGGTTTTCCTGGTCACTTTGTGGGCTCCTTCCTTGCATCAAATACTGTGTCCAATTTCCCTTGCAAACCTTGGTTTGGCCACCTTTCCCATTCTACTTTCTCTGCCAAAGCTGATTCATTCAGACTGGAAACGTTAGCTCCCTTCTCTCTCCACAGATGCTGTCAGACCTGCTGTGATCGTCCAGCATTTTCTGGTTTTGTTTCAGATTCCAGCACCCTCAGTAATTTTCTGTTATCATTGTAAGTGTGTTGATGTGTTCAGAAACTAAATTAAAGGTGAGAGAGATGCTGTGGTACACACAGGAAGTCCAGGAGCTGAAAATGATTCATAGACTGGGTATTGTGTTTAGAAACCCTGGGAATGTTACTGACCCCCTTCCCTGATTACCAAGGCTGAGAGACACTCTGGAAGGTATGAGGAGATGACACTTGTCCCTGACAGTAATTGAAGGGAGGAAAACTGAAATAATTTCAGACATGGAAATGAGAGAAAATTGAACAATAGAACAGTCAGTAACCAGACATCAATTAATCTCCACTTATCTTTGAGAATTTAAGAACTCAAAATAGTGTGCATTTCAAACAAGAATAATTGATTTAATAGACCTCAAAATTTACAGGACAGTTTTAGGAGAGATTCAGAACACAACAATTAAACTCTGACAGTCAGGGTGATAAGGATTCAGTCTGATTAACAGCAGAATCCAAACCCGGCAGTCACATGTGAACTCGCTGATTATGCAGCCGATTGGATGGCCGAGTGAATCCCTTCCCACACACGGAGCAGGGGAATGGCCTCTCTCCAGAGTGAGTGTGTTGGTGTTGCCGCAGATCATTGCTCCTTTTAAAGCTCTTCTCACAGTCAGGACATTGGAAAGGTCTCTGATCACTGTGAACTAGTTGGTGTTGCTGCAGATGGAATAACCGAGGAAATGCTTTCCCACACACGGAGCAGGGGAATGGCCTCCCCCAGTTTGAGGCTGTTGGTGTTCCAGCAGCTGCTTTATGCGTTTAAAGCTTTTCTCACACTCAGGGCATTGAAATGGTCTCTGGTCAGTATGAACAAGTTGCTGTTCAGTTAGGTGACACGACAGAGTGAATCCCTTCCCATACACAGAGCAGGTGAATGGTCTCTCCCCAGTGTGAACTCGCTGGTGTGTGAATAGGTTGGATGTGGTTTTGAAACCCCCTCTGACACACAGAGCAGGTGAAAGGCCCCTCCCCAGTGTGAACTCACAAGTGTGCGGACAGATTGGATGTCGTGGTGAATCCTTTCTGACACAAGGAACAGGTGTAAGGTCGTTCCAGAGTGTGACTTCACTGGTGTTTCAGCAGGTCAGATGAGTGAGTGAATCCCTTCCCACACTCGGAGCAGGTGTATGGCCTCTCCCCAATGTGACTGCATCAGCGAATTTCTGGTGTGGATGGTGATCGGAATCCCATCCTACAGTCCCATAACATATTGCTCTCAGAAACAATCCCTTGTGCACTCTATAAAATTTCCTCGAGGCTACCCTTGGCAACTTGATTAATCCAGTCAATATGCAAATTAAAATCACCCATGATTACGGCTGTATCCTTCTCACAAGCACTCATTATATTTTGGTTTATACTACCTCTCACTTTGGAAGATTGCTCGGGGGCCGTTAAAAACAAGTTTTTGCCCTTGTCTTTTTATTTCCACCCAGATCGATTCAACCTTTTGGCCCTTAGTGCCAATATCATTTCTTAATACTGCCTGGATGTCATCTTGAAGCAATAAAACAACTCCACCTCCTGTTCTGTCCTGTCTATCCTTTCGGAATGCTGGACATTGGACATTATTCATCCAGTTCTGATCCCCTGCAACCATGTTTCAGTAATCCCCACCACATCATACCTATTTCCAGCAGAGGGCAGCAGAGCAGAGCTTCTGATTGGCAGTTCCAGGGAGATTTGCATACGTGCAGTGCGGTCAGCGTAAGTTGAAGGTGGTTTGTGAAGGGGCTGTTCTCGAGTGACAGCTTTACCCGAAACACTACTTACGTAGTGTCTCCCACCCATCCTCCTCCTCTAACCAAAAAAAAAACTTCTGTCTGTTGGATTGCTAAACTAACAAGTTTTTGTTTTTTTAGTTTTCAGTAGTTGGGAAGTTAGTTCAGTGGGAATGGAGGCTAGGGCAGTTGAATGTTCCTCCTGCAGAATGTGGGAGGAAAGGGTCACCTCTAGTGTCCCTGCTGACTACATCTGCGGGAAGTGCACCCAACTCCAGCTCCTCGAGAACCGCGTTAGGGAGCTGGAGCTGGAGCTGGATGAATTTCGGATCATTCGGGAGGCGGAGGAGGTTATTGAGAGGAGTTATAGGGAGGTAGTCACACCTCAGGTAAAAGAAGAAGGTAGATGGGTTACCGTCAGGGGAGGGAGATGGAACGGGCAGGCAGTGCAGGAATCCCCTGTGGTCGTTCCCCTCTATAACAAGTATACCGTTTTGGATAATTTTGCGGGTGACGACTTACCAGGGGATAAGCAATAGGGCACAGGTCACTGGCACAGAGTCTGTCCCTGTTGCTCAGAAGGGAAGGGAGAAGAGGAACAGAGCACTTGTCATTGGGGACTCCATAGTTAGAGGAACAGACAGGAGGTCCTGTGGGAATGAAAGAGACTCACGGTTGGTGTGTTGCCTCCCAGCTGCCAGGGTTCGCGATGTCTCTGATCGTGTTTTTGAGATCCTTAAGGGGGAGGGGGAGCAGCCCCAAGTCGTGGTCCACATAGGTACCAACGACATAGGTAGGAAGAGAGATGGGGATTTGAGACAGAAATTCAGGGAGCTAGGGTGGAAGCTGAGAGCTAGAACAAACAGAGTTGTTATCTCTGGGTTGTCACCCGTGCCACGTGCTAGCGAAGTGAGAAATAAGGAGAGAGAGGAGTTGAACACATGGTCCTGGGTTAAAATCCCAGGCAAGCCCTATTTTTTAAAATCAGTACCATCGGTATGGTGTCATTGACAGAAATCGGGAGCAGGTCTGAGCTCCAGAGAATATATCAATGCAGAACACGTGAAGAAACAAACACGACATTTAAAGACCATTTGACCATGGTGTAGGACTGTGAGTTTACCCCCATATATCAAGTAAATCAAACGAACGCTTGTACATCCAGGTAGTTGGCTGAATGCAAAATTTGTATGCAACACCGATAAAACTTTGATTTATTTGCTGAACAAGAATCTTTCAATCTCCGCCTTAAAAATAATCAATGTCCCGCTTCGGCCGCCTTCTGAGGCAGAGTTCCAAAGCCGCACAACTCTCTGAGAGTGAGAAATTTCCACATCTCCGTACATGGGCGACATCCTTGTTTTCACTGCCCAGTATTTCTGCTCTCACCCACAAGCAGAGACATCCTTTCCTCGTCCACCTTGTCAAGACCATTCAAAACCTGATGGACTTCAATCAGATCAACTGTTACTCTTCACATCTCCACTGGAAACAAGTGCAGTTTGTCTAACCTTTCCTCAATAGAAAACCCGCTCATTACTGGCACCAATGGAGGAAACCTCCTCTGAACCGTCTCCAAGGAATTGACATCTTTCCCTAAATAAGGAGACAAAAACCGCACAGAATCAGCGAAATGTTATCGCTCCTGGAATAAAAGGCACAGCAGCAATATGGATATAAATGTGGCTGAATAATCAGAAACAAAATGTAATGGTCAGTGGAGACTTTTTGGACAGGAAGAAGGTTTGTAGTGTTCCACATGGGTTCCTATTGGAACATTTGCTTTCCCTGATATATAACAATGTGATAGATCATGGTGTTCAGGGAACAGTTTCAAAGTTTGATGTTGGTACAAACTTAGCAATTTTGTAAACTGAGACGTGGGCAGTCTAGACCTTCAAGCGACAAAGGATGATTTTCATTTTGGAGACTTGTGAGATTATGCATTTTGGTCGTAAAGTATAGAATCATAGAATTGACAGTGCAGAAGGTGGCCATTCGGACCATGGAATCTGCACAGGCTCGACAAAGCGCTCCCCACTGAAGCCCACACCTCCATCCTGCCCCCGTATCCCAGCAACCCCATCTAACCTAGCATGGCCAATCCACCTGACCTGCACATTTTTGGAGTGTGGGAGGGAACCAGAGGACCCGGAGGAAAACCACACAGACACAGGGAGAACACAGACCATGGATCGAGCGGGCATCTAACCTGAGACCCGGTGCTGTGAAGCCCTAGTGCTAACCACTATACTACCGTGCTGCCCCTCAAATATTTATAGGATGAAGGAGCAGGGAGATCTGGGTGTCTGTGTGGATAGATCTTTGAAGGTAGCAGGACAGGTGGAGAGAGCAGGGAATAAAGCAAATCTTATTCTGGGCTTTATTGCTAGAAAAGAGAACAAGAGCAAGGAGGTTATGCTGAATTGGTACAAGGCAGCAGTCAGACATCAGCTGGAATATTTTGCATAGCTCTGGGAGCCACAATATTCGAAGGCTGTGGACGTATTGTGCAGCGTGCAGAAGAGGGTTACAGGAATGGTTCCATTAATGATGATAGATAAGAGATGTTGGGAATGTTCTCATTGGAGAGGATAAGGCTGAGAGGAGATTTGATCGAGATGTTCAAAATCATGAGGCGGCTAGGCGGAGTATATAGTTAGACACATTTCCCCCGAGTAAAAAGAGCAAGAACGAGAGGACAGAGATTTCAGTTGATTTGCAAAGGAAGCAGATGTGATGTTTGAAAAAGAAGCACTTTTGCACAACGAGTGTCTCGGATCTGGAATGCACTAACTGGAAGTGTGGTGCAGGGAGCTTCAGCTGAAGCGTTCAAGAGAGCATCAGGTGATTCCTTGAATAGAAATAAAATGGAGAAATTCGGGGAAAGGGCAGGGGAATGGTATGAAGTCGTAATGCTTGTTTGGAGAGACGGTGCAAACACGATTGTCCAAAAGACCTCTTTCTGCGCTGGAACAATTCTCTGATCCTGTGATGTGGTTTCACCAATTGACTTTACAACTCAAGAATAACACCCTTACTTTTATGTTCAAATCTTCTCAGAATAAGGATAGAATTCTACTCACCTTCTTAATTACTTGTTGCACTGACACAATCAGTTTTCGTGACTCATGCACTCGAAATCCGAGATCCGTGGTAATTCTGCAGCCGTTGGACACGGAAGTAAAGCTCTGTTTATTTTTACTCTACCTGCTCAAACTTGATTGAATTATTTGAGGAGGTAACTAAGTGTGTCGATCAAGGTAGAGCAGTTGATGTTGTATACGTGTCTTTTAGTAACGCGTTTGATAAGTTTCCCTACGGCCAGCTGATGAAGAAAGTAGAGGTGTGGGATAGAGGGAAATTTGGCCAATTGGATAAGTAACTGGCTGTCAGATAGAAGACAGACGGTGATGTGGATGGAAAATTTTCAGACTGGAGACCAGTAGCCAGCAGTGTACCACAGTGATCAATGCTGGGTCTTCTGCTATTTGTGATTTTTATCAATGACTTGGAGGAAGGGGCTGAAGGGTGGGTCAGTAAATTTGCTGATGACACCAAGATTGGTGGAGTAGTGGATGAGGTGGAGGGCTGTTGAAGGCTGCAAAGAGACATTGATAGGATGCAGAGCTGGGCCGAAAAGTGGCAGATGGAGTTTACCCTGATAAGTGCGAGGTGATTCATTTTGGTGGAAAACATTTGAATGCGGATTACAGGGTAAACTGCAGTGTTCTGAGGAATGTGTAGGAACAGAGAGATCTTCGGGTTCATGTCCACAGATCTCTGAAAGTTGCCACTCAAGTGGATAGTGCCATGAAGAAGGCTTATAGTGTGTTTGTGTTTATTAACAGGGGGCTTGAGTTTAAGAGCCGCGGGGTTATGCTGCAACTATATATGACCCTGGTGAGACCACATTTGGAGTACTGTGTGCAGTTCTGGTCATCTCATTATAGGAAGGATGTGGAAGCATTGGAAAGGGTGCAAAGGAGATTTACCAGGATGCTGCCTGGTTTGCAGGATAGGTCTCATGAGGAATGGTTGAGGGAGCTTGGGCTTTCCACTTTGGAGTGGAGGAGGATGAGAGGCGACTTAATAGAGGTTTATAAGATGATGAGGGGGATAGATAGAGTGAACGTTCAGAGACTATTTCCTCGGGTTGATGTAGCTGTTACAAGGGGGCATAGCTATAATATTCAGGGTGGGAGATATAGGAGGGATGTCCTCGGTAGGTTGTTTACTCAGAGAGTGGTTAGGGTGTGGAATGGACTGCCTGCTGTGATAGTGGAGTCGGACATTTTAGGAACTTTCAAGCGGTTATTGGATAGGCACATGGAGCACACCAGATTGACAGGGAGTGGGATAGCTTGATCTTGGTTTCGGACAATGCTCGGCACAACATCGAGGGCCAAAGGGCGTGTTCTGTGCTGTACTGTTCTATGTTCTATGCCAAAGCGAAACCTTGCGCTTTTTACACATTGCTTTGGAGCTGCCAGGTTTCTGTCACTCACTCAACCTCTCTGTATCCGTCTGTAAGCTGCTTCAGTCCTTTTCACAACATACTTCACTCACTATCTTTGTGTGATTTTCAGAACTTCTCCACACAGTGAACTTATCCAGATATAAAATCCTGAAACAAGCAGAAAAACTCTGTGAGCCTGACGTGATTTAACACGTAGCCTTCGGATCGGCATTCAGACGCGTGATCGTGCGCCACAGGACCTCCTGTCGAAGATTAAATCTCAATGCTGACAGATTTCCTCATTTACACCTTGATTGTATTCTGTAAAATGAAGATCAGAAGAGAATCATGAAAGGGAACAGAATATTCGCTCCCTCTCTCCTTTCCTTCTTTACTTTCTGTGGATTGACATCTAATGGAAGAGTAACAGAAAAAAAACAAATAACTAGAGAGCAGAAACACAACATTATCCTGTGGGGTCAAATTATTCTCAAACATCTCAATATATTGAGTGGGTGAGAAATACTTTAGCCTTTAGAGTTCAAAATGAACCCGAATTTGATTGAATCCACGAATGATATAGTTTTATTTCCTTTTGTTTTGAATCGGTGAGATGCTACAAACTGTGGACCAACAGTGAGCCAAGTACAAGGGAGCAGTTCCATCCTTTCTTTTCTTCCTACATTGTTCTCCCCGTTTCTCCTTTCTCTCCCAGATGCTAAAATGGCGGGAATTCCAATGTAATTTCCTTTTCATTCGGAGTTTTATCAATTCCAAACGATATTGAACATTCCAATCGAATGCATTTGGTATTTCCCATTGTTGCTCCCTGTGTTTATTATGTTGTATTCTCTCACTGTCTGTTTATGGTCAATGTTCCGTCTCACTGTCTGTTCTGGTGAAGATCAGCGGCATCGCCCGCCTCGCAGCTTTCAAGTTGCTCTTCGCTAATCATAGAAACATAGACAATAGGAGAAAGAAGAGGCCATTCTGCTCTTCGAGACTTCTCTGCCATTCATTGTGATCATGACTGATCATCCAACTCAATAGGCTGCACCCTCCTTCCCCCGCCTCCCCTCCCGTATTGCTGATTGCATTCGCCCCACGTGGTTTTCAAACTGTTTATTGAAAATATAGTGGTTTTGCCTTAACAAATTCCTGTGGGAGCAAATTCCAACCTGACCAAACTGCGTAGGCATTTATACTCTTCTCCATCCAACACGGTCTACCCCATATCCTCAGATTCTGACCCCTGGTTCTGAACATCCCACCATCACGAACATTCTTCTTGCATCTCCTTTATCCTGTCCTTTTGGAATTCAGTGGCTTTCTATGAGACCCCCCTCATTCTTCTGAATGCCAGCGAATACGCTCGCAACCGCTCAATCTCTCTACATACGTCAAACCTTTAATCCCAAGAATCAGTCTGCTGTACCTTCTCTGCGCTCCCTCAACAGAAACAACACCCTTTCTCAGAAAAGGAGACCAAATGTACACACGATATTCCAGACGTGGTCTCACAAAGCCCTGTATAATTGCCCCAAGACATTCCTGCTCCTGCACTGAAATCATATCGTGATCAAGGCCAACATACTGTTGGCTTCCTTCAATGCCTGCTCCACCTGCAGGCTGACCCTCAGCCACAGGTGTACGAGGACACTCAGGTCTCGTTGCACATTCCCCTCTCCTATTCATGGACATTCAGATGATGATCTGCCTTCCTGGTTTTGCTCCCAAAGTGTATAACCTCACATATTTATAAATTATACATTCATCTGTCATTGATTTTCCCACTCACCAAACTCATGCGGAGGTTGAACAACTCATCCTGTCAGTTGGCCTTTCATAATAGTTGGATTCCAGCTTCCGTGACGATCACTGTGGAGTTTGCACGTTGTTCCCGTGTCTACGTGGGATTTTTTCTGAGTCCTCCTGTCTCCTCCCACAGTCTAACGATGTGTAGGTTAGGTGGCTTCGTCATGAGCAAGTGCGGGGTTACGGGGAGAAGCGGAGGAGTGGGCCCAGGGCGAGTGCGCTTTTGGAAGTTCGATGCAGAATCAAGAGGCCGAATGTCCTGCAGGGATTCTTTGGATAACAAATTAGAATCGTCATAACTCCGATATTGACGGGATTTTGAAGGCGTCTGAGTGATGTCCATCATGATGCGATCAAATGTTTGTATCTTTCAGTCTTTCCGCGGTGTTTTGTTTACAATGTGTAGAAACATGTTGGACATGGTGTTGAAGTGTTTCTCATCAGTCCATTCACAACAATCCTTCAGCTGATATGATGGAAATGTAATTTGCTGGCAGAAACGATATTTCCAACATTTCACATCTGGCTGCACATCTGGACCAATGTATAAGGACAACCTTCTTCCGTTAGTTATTGCGGATGTTAAAAGTCCATGAGGTGGTTTGGTGAAGTCAGGTTACATGGCGAGTTGGCCGAGAGGTGAAGGTGATGCGGTGCTAATCCATTGTGCTTCGCATCTGCGGGTCTGAATCCATCCTCGTTGTTGATCCATTTCCTGCGTCTTCGCGTTGGGCCACTTATTGAGGGTCACCTGACGATTGGTGTAGTGTATCCGGAACTAGGATGCAGTTTAGATTCCGAGTTCAACTGGCCTGAGGAGTGAATTGTCTTGCACAAATCTCTATACTGATATTACTAATCCTCAGTCTGATAATCGATTTAGGTCAGGACACCAGCTTTAGGCATGAGTTTGGCACCATGCAAACATGCGGGTTCAGAAGCTCCAAAACAGCCGCCAGCTTCATCTGGGGCACTGCTGGCAGATTTTGTCTTTTCAGAAACGGCCGCTCAGCCGTGAAAACAAGATAATCAGATGATCTAATTACACTGTAAGATGTGTCATGTGAGAGTGCCTTTAAGAAATGATGTTTAAGCAATGTACCTTTAAGAAATGAAACAGCTTATATTACTGAGCTGATGTCAGAGGGTGGGGGAGCTGAATGGTGGGATTTATTCCCTGTCCCAAAGATTATTTCGGGCCTCTGGATTCCCAATCCAGTGACATAATCTTTCATCCCTCTGAGCAAAAAACTATTGATTCAGCTGATTATTAAACATCTTAGGCCAGTGGGCCGATGACTGGCAGATGGAATTTAATTTGGATAAATGGGAGGTGATGCATTTTGGTCGATCAAATCAGTGATTTACCTACTCCGTTAATGGGAGGGAGTTGGGGAGAATTACAGAACAAACAGATCTTGGGCTACAGGTTCACAGCTCCTTGAATGTGGTGTTGCAGGTGGACAGGAGGGTGAAGAAGGCATTCAGCATGCTATGTTTTATTTCAGTATATTGAATGCAAGAGTTAGGATGTCTTGTTGAAGTTGTACAAGACATTGGTAAGACCACACATGAAACATTGTGTTCAGTTCTGGTCAGCCTATTTTCGTAAGGATATTGTTAAACTAGAAAGAGTGCGGAAATGATTTACAAGGATGCTACCAGGACTTGATGGTCTGAGTGAAAAGTGGAGGCTGGATAGGCTGGGACTTTTTTTCCTGAAGCGTAGGAGATTTCGGCTGATGTCATAGAGGCCTATGAAATAATGAGGAGCATAAATAAGGTAATGAGGAGCATCTGGAACGGGCTGCCAGAGGCAGTGGGAGGGGCGGGTATCATTTTGTCTTTTAAAAATCAGTTAGACCGTTACATGGTGAGGGTGGGTATAGATGGATATGGGCCAAATGCGGGCAAGTGGGACTAGCTTAGTGATAGAAACTGGGCGGCATTAACAAGCTGGGCCGAAGGGCTGTTTCCATGCTGCAAATATCTATGACTCTATGGCTGTCTGTCTTCCTGACTATATTAGTATTTCCTCCACAGAATTTTATTGAACCGATTGATACATAAAATATTATTCTACACTTTATCCAAGTCAAACAGATGCTGTGGATTCATCAGGGGCTAAACAAAATACTCGGACGAGAGCGAATTGAATGAACAATGTTACAAGAAATTATATTCCAATAAAAGCCCTGCAATGTTTGGATGGAAAGGTGGAACTTTGAGCTGACCAAAGACTTGTAACAAAAAATAATGTATTTCCTGTTTGAGCAGCTGCTCCAGGCTGGTGCTCTGTCCGCGATCCGGGGAGGACAGCTGATCATTGTGGATGCGTCATCACGTAACCACGTGACCATTCGGTCTGCACAGGTCTCCTTCTGTGCTGTCAGTTTCTCTGATTGAATTGCTTTAATCTGTATCTAGACTGGGAATGAAAACTCGGCTGTCAGCAAGTTCCACCGGATTTCTGTGTAAAACGACCGCGGCAGGACTCGAACCTGCAATCTTCTGATATCATCATCAAATTCATCGAAGTCAGACGCCTTATCCATTAGGCCACGCGACCTGCAAGCCTGTAAGCTGCGAGCCAATATTTATCCCAATTGAATAAATACTGTGATTATATCTGTTTCCATAGAAACCAGTGTAATGCAGAAGGTGGCCATTCGGCCCACCGAGACTGCGCTGACCCTCCAATCCTGCACCCCACTCATGAGAGGGAGAGCGGATATCAGGGGTTGGAATTGGAGGGCAGAGTTGCTCCATCGGACCCAATATTCCAGCAGAGGGCAGGTGGGTTAGCCTTCGGAGGGTCAGTACATGTTTGTTGTGCCGAATGGTCTTCTTTTGCACTGTATGGATTCTATGATTCTATGTCAGTAGCGGGCTGAGGCGGAGAAGCCCTTGTGCCATACTGCCCACTCCTGACACCATGGAGAAATTCTGATCTCTCAAAGACTGGCGACCAAGGACTTGTAACAAAAAATAATGTATTTACTGTTTGAGCAGCTGCTCCAGGCTTGTGCTCTGAGCGCGATCCGGGGAGAACAGCTGATCATTGTGGATGCGTCATCGCGTAACCACGTGACCATTCGGTCTGCACAGGTCTCCTTCTGTGCTGTCAGTTTCTCTGATTGAATTGCTTTAATTTGGATCTAGACTGGGAAGTTCGGTGCTGTTTCGTGTGAAGCAAAAATGAACTTCTGGGATATTTCCAATGTAACTGATTTTCTTACGCAAACAATTGAATCAGTGGAATTGTGCGTTAGGGAGCCGGGAATTTCGAGTCTCTCAAGGCTTCTCACAAAATCCAATGGTTATTTTTAAGGCCGATTCAACCGCTCCCCGCATAAACACCGGGGCACCGTTCATCGCAGGAATGCAAGAATTCCTGGAGTGATTCCAGGCTGGTTTTATAATGTTTTGTATCCACTACATTATTAATGAATGACCTACTGAACATAGCTGCGATGATCGAGTGGTTATGGACTTTCCCCAGCAGGTTCGAGCCCTGCTCCCAGCGACTGTGACCGAAGAATTAATCGGAATTTTAGTAAACGGTTTGATACAAATTTCGCTGCTTAGCAAATTCTAACTCCTCAGGAAGAGGGTTAATAGCATTTTTGGCACCAGCCCGACTAGCTCAGTCGGTAGAGCATGGGACTCTTAATCCCAGGGTCATGGGTCGAGCCCCACGTTGGGCGCTTCCATATTGTTATCTGTGAATGTTCAGGTGAACGAACTGGACTGGAAATCCACTAATCTTTCCTGTCAAGATATGGTAAATCTGGAACTTCGTCTCAGTAATGGCGGAGAAAGGATCTGCTTCAGACGGACAATATTTCCACGACAGAACAGTTTCAGAGCAGTGACACAGCAGAGACCACAGTTGCACAGCAGGAAATGCATTTAAGTGCCTATCTTTGTTCAACAGACAATCCCTTTTTCCGAAATAAACAGTTTGTCCATCTCAGAATCTTGCTGGTTTGCTCGGCACCTTTTAGTGTGTGTCATTGTGTGTGTGCCCCGATAGTCTCTTCCTGCTTCTCTGTGTTTCTTTCTCTGTCTGTTACAGCCGTGCTGATGTTTTCTGTTATTCCCCAGCAAAGGTGAGCTTCAAACACGTGGGTTCTCGTTTAAGAAAACAATGGAGCAGGTGAATAGTTATCTGGCTACCGCAGAGCAGTAATTGCGAACACAACGGCTTTAAGGAGCAGAGTGGCGCAGCGGAAGCGTGCTGGGCCCATAACCCAGAGGTCGATGGATCGAAACCATCCTCTGCTATTTATATTCTCACTCACACCAAAAGTAAACATGTCGCTATCACCCTGCCTTTTCTTTTCAGTAAATTAGTATCAAAGTCTTGCTTCCAGTGTGATCCGGACATTTGTCCCAGGAATGAAGCAGACAGCATTACAACATTGTGAAGCTCAAAGTAGCAAAATAGGGAAGCTCTTCAATTGACTATCTCTGAGGGAAACAGACAACATCTGCTGTGGTGGGTGAGTATTATCGATGTCAATATCACATCTCCACTAACTGGAATGGGTTCTGTTTTATTAACACAGTCATGTCATTTGGTAAAGATAGAACCAGGAGTTTTTCAGTGTTTTCAAATTATTTAACAGCCAGAAGGGGAAATGTTTATGTAATAACTTCCAGGAATACCCCACAGAGGGGTAATAAGGATATATAACAATATCCAATAATAAACCACAATAGAAATCGAGATCACAGTTTCCCCTCTCGGACGGATGTAAACAATCCAACCAGACTATTTACAACAAGGGAAGATTCCTGCCTCCAGCCACCTCACTTTCTCCAGGCTTTCTTCCTCAGTTCGAAACCCACGGAATCACGCAAACGCTTCCGAACAAATTATTATTGCGATGGCCGGGAATCAAAGCCGCATGAACTGCGTGGAAGGCAGCGATGCTCACAAGTATTCCCCCATCACTTACTGTCAAATGTTACGTCCTTTTGATGGTTTGCATTAGTTTGATAAATTCTTTCTATGTTTATGTTATTTCACTGCAATTAAAAATGTTCCTGAATGAAAGTGTCCGTGTCGGACGGCTCCGGTTCAGCCAGGAGATGGCACCAGTCCACAATAAATGTATTTATTTCTGATGTTCTGTGTGTCATTACATAGGACTCTTGCTCTGGCCTGAGACCTCACCTTGTCCTTGTGTCCCGATGCTGCCGTTTACACCCTGTTTAAGTAATTATAGAATCCCTCCAGTGCAGAAGGAGACCATTCGGCCCATCCAGTCTGCACTGACCCTCGGAAAGCGCACCCCACCTCGGCGCAATCCCCTCCGATCCGTTTAGATACATCAGGTCGCAGTATCCTCTGGAGGCGAGGGTTCGAATCCCACTCCTGACATTGACATTGATTCTCAGCTGTGATAAAATGTGAGAGGTCCCGGGTTCAAAAATCCGGACGAGCCCGGATGGTGTCATTGACTGAAATCGGGAGGAAGGTGGCGCTCCAGTGAAGGTATTGCAGAGAATATTTCAGTGCAGAACACGTGAAGAAATGAAAGAGATATTTTAACCTCGTTTCACCATGGTGTGGAACTGATATATCAAATAAAAAACCGCACCCAGTGCTTGTGCACCCAGGTAACTGGCTGAATGGAATGGTTGTATGTAAGCCCGATAAACCTTTGATTTATTTGCTGAACAAGAATTTCCCCATCTCCGCCTTAAAAATAATCAATGTCCCGCTTCTGCCGCCTTCTGAGGCAGAGTTCCAAAGACGCACAACTCTCTGACAGTGAGAAATTTCCGTCCGAAAAGGGAAACATCCTTGTTTTTAACTGACCAGTAGTTCTGTTCTCACCCATGGGCAGTGACATCGATTTCACGGTGCGCAAGGCGGGAATCGAACCTGGGGCCGTGAAGCAACTGTGCTAACCACTGTTGCCCATGCTGCCCAAACAGTTGGTTCAATATTCTCAGATAATAATATGGAAACGCCCAACGTGCGGCTCGAACCCTCGCTCCTGGGATGTGGAGTCCCATGCTCTACCGCCTGAACTAGACGAATCCCCTGATATTTAATGAAACTGCTGAAAAATATAAACTGAGCAGGTAAATCTGATATAGCCGGAAAAAATTACCAGCATTGTGGTTTTGAACGGAGTCATTTCCAGAACAACACCAGAGAGAGAGAGAAATTCCGGGAACACCGTGAGCCTGACGTGATTTGAACACGCAACCTTCTGATCTGGAGTCAGACGCGCTACCGTTGCGCCACAGGCCCAACTGCAAAGCAGTTAGTGTTTCTCCTCATAGATTCATGTTTTATTTACACCCAACTGTGCGAAAGAAACGCAAAGTCGTCAGATTGAGGGATATTAAAGGGCCATGCAGTAAAGGTGATGCACAATAATCCATTGTGCTCTGCACACGTGGCTTCAAATCCCTTCCTCGTCTGTAACGTGTCTGTTGTGTCTTTCACCCACATCATGAGGCTGGTGAAAAAGCTGTGACTTTTAGCTGTTGTTTGACGGCTTGTGGGTGAATAGTGGAACACTGTTAAAACCACGTTAAAAATGATGAGAAAGTTACTTATTTCACTCCCCTCCCTAATTGGGCATAAATTCTGAGTGAGAAACTGTTTCTCTTCCTCAGGTTTGAAACTAACGAAGGAGCGCATTGTTAGTGCGATGACCGGGAATCGAACCCGGGTCAACTGCTTGGAAGGCAGCTATGCTCACCACTATACCACCATCGCTCACTGATTAGGTCTGTGTCCTTTTGGTTCTTTAGATTAGTTTTATAGAACATAGAACATAGAACGATACAGCGCAGTACAGGCCCTTCGGCCCTCGATGTTGCACCGACATGGAAAAAAATCTAAAGGCCATCTAACCTACACTATGCCCTTATCATCCATATGCTTATCCAATAAACTTTTAAATTCCCTCAATGTTGGCGTGTTCACTACTGTTGCAGGTAGGGCATTCCACGGCCTCACCACTCTTTGCGTAAAAAACCCACCTCTGACCTCTGTCCTATATCTATTACCCCTCAATTTAAGGCTATGTCCCCTCGTGCTAGCCACCTCCATCCGCGGGAGAAGGCTCTCGCTGTCCACCCTATCTAACCCTCTGATCATTTTGTATGCCTCTATTAAGTCACCTCTTAACCTTCTTCTCTCTAACGAAAACAACCTCAAGTCCATCAGCCTTTCCTCATAAGATTTTCCCTCCATACCAGGCAACATCCTGGTAAATCTCCTCTGCACCCGTTCCAAAGCTTCCACGTCCTTCCTATAATGAGGCGACCAGAACTGTACGCAATACTCCAAATGCGGCCGTACTAGAGTTTTGTACAACTGCAACATGACCTCATGGCTCCGGAACTCAATCCCTCTACCAATAAAGGCCAACACACCATAGGCCTTCTTCACAACCCTATCAACCTGGGTGGCAACTTTCAGGGATCTATGTACATGGACATCGAGATCCCTCTGCTCATCCACACTACCAAGAATTTTACCATTAGCCAAATATTCCGCATTTCTGTTATTCTTTCCAAAGTGAATCACCTCACACTTCTCCACATTAAACTCCATTTGCCACCTCTCAGCCCAGGTTATAGGGTTTGAGTAGGGTGATCATGGCTCGGCACAACATGAAGGGCCTGTTCTGTGCTGTACTGTTCTCACTCCAATTTAAAACGCTTCTGAATGAAAGTGTCCATGTCGAACGGCTCCCGTTCCGCCAGCCGATGGCACCAGTCCACAATAAATCTATTTATCTAATTATTTCTCATGTTCTATGTGTCATTACGTAGGACACTTACTCTGGTCTGCGACCTTAACTTGTCCTTGTGTCCTGATGCTGCCATTTTCACCCTGTTTAAATAATCATAGAATGCCTCCAGTGCAGAAGGAGGCCATTCGGCACAGCGAGTCGGTACCGACCCTCGGAAAGAGCACCCGATTTCGGCCCAATCGCACCTAACCTTTCGAATACTTCAGGATAGCCGAGTGAAGGTCGCAGTCTCCTCTGGAGGTTAGGGTTCGAATCCCACTCTTGACATTGACTTTTCCTCCGCGGGGCACCATCCAAACCTGGAACCCCTCCCTAACAGCACTGTGTGTGTACATACACCAGATGGACTTGCAGCGGTTCCAGAATCACCCCACCGCCCATTCTCACGGACAATTAATGATAGATTGTAAATGTTTGGCCGAATCAGCGACAGCCACAGCCAGAGAGATCTGCAATAACCCTGAGGGCAGGAAAGGCAACTCATTGTCCTTTGGCACAAAAACAAAATACTGTGGATGCTGGAAATCTGAAACAAAGACAGAAAATGCTGGAAATATTGTTTCCAGCAGCTTCTGTGGAGAGAGAAACAGGTCATTGCAATGAAAGGTCAGGATGTGAAATGTTAACTATTTCTCTTTTCACAGATACTACAGATCAGTAAAGTATTTCCAGCATTGCCTTGTGATTAGCTGAACATCCTCACACTCTGTATCTTAGACTGTTGAAGTGTCTGTTCCCTCAAGAAAAATATGGATTAAAATCCCAGCCGAGCCTTATTCCGTTTGACCATCTGTGCGATTGACAACTTCCATAACAGGGGGAAATGTGTTGGATTTCTAGTCGAAAAGTATGCCTTTTGCAGGTTTCAATTCAGTAGAATATCTACAGAGATTGTAACGCAAGGACTAATTTCAGCTGCCATCATCCAGTTGTTAAATCTTTGCACTAGAAATCCATTGGATTTTCCCCTTTGACTTGAGTCCTGCTCTCAGAGGATCTGTTCAGTATTTTCAATAAGTTTTATTTTGTATCCTCTATGTCCAGAGAATTGTGACGCTGAAATTGCTCAACCTTCTCTCCATTGTTGTCTACTCTGCAGGTACTGAATGCACTGTTTATTGGAGACATGCTCACAGGCCTGAACCCCTTTCAGGTTTGAGGCCTCTTTTGGTCCATCAACAGCAATTGGATGTCTGCAGAGAAACTCGTAATGTCAAGCCCCTCTTCCCAGGGTGGACATAATCAGGGACAAGATGTCGTTTGAAGAGAGAATCAAAGGTCTGAAGATTTGGTCTGAGATTCCTGGAGTTTTGTGAAGAGAACAAGGTGGGGGAGCAATGTGACAATAGCAGGATAGGAGTTTGGGATATTATCCAGTCTGTGCTGGGGGGCTGCGGGAAGGAAGTTGTCTTGTCTGCCCACCCAAGCTGAATGTTAGGGTTGAGGCGGTGATCAGATTCCGAGAGGAGGGTGAAATCCTTTCACTGAGTTTCAAGCTTACAGTGAGGTTGAGTGTCTTGAGTTGCAGGAAGATGTAGACGGGATGGTCAAATGGGCAGAAAAGTGGCTGATGGAATTTAACGCTGAAAATGAGATGTGATCCATTTGTTAGGGCATTTTCGCAGTACCTTCATTCCGGTGTTAATATAAGCCTATTTGTGACAATAAATGCTATTATATTATTATAGGATTAATGTGAATGGCCTGACACTGGGAAGTCCTAAGGAACAAAGGGACCTTGGAGTGTTTGTCCATAGATCTCTGAAGGCTGAAGGGCAGGTTAATAGGGTGCTGGAAAAGGCATCTGAGATATTTGTCTTTATCAATCGGGGCATGGATTACAAAAGCAGACAGGTCATGTTGGAGTTGTATAGAATGTTGGTGAGGCCACAGCTGGAGTACCGTGTGCAATTCTGGTCAACACGTCATATTAAATATGTCACTGCACTGAATGGGGTGCGGACGTGAATCAGCAGGCTGTTGCTTGCTTGCTTTTAAGATATGAAGAGAGGTTCGTTTTTCTTCTCTCCCAAGAACAGAGATGACTGAGGGGTGATCTGATCGAGGTGCACAAGATTATGATAGGTATAGACAGGGCGGATAGGGATCACCTGTTCCCCTCACGAGAAGGGTCAGTCACGAGGGGACATTGCATTATTCTGTGATTCTGTTACAGATCAGATCTTGGAGGTGTTGCTGCCGTATTCCCAGGCGGCGGAGTTCCAATTCTTAGAGCAAAAGCTTCCATCGAATCGGGGTTCTCAATAGGAACAAAGAGGAGGTCTGGGATGTTAGAATCTGCTGAGCACTGATTCACTTTTATTCATTGTTGTGTCCTAGAATAAACACGTGGATTGTAGCTGTCCATTAATACAAAAATAGAGTTCGGAAGTTTCTGGCCAGTAAGTTCACAATGTCCACCATACATCACTCATCATCCTCAGCTGCATCACATCTGGTCCACATTTCCTCAGCAGAGAGCACAGTTTGACAGCAGAGAACACAGTCCCACAGCAGAGAGCACATTTCCACAGGAGAGATCGCAGTTTCCCAGCGGAGTGCCCAGTTCACAGCAGAGATCATATTAGACAGCAGAGAGCAGTTACACAGCAGAGATCTCGGTTCCACGGTAGAAATCACAGTTCAGCGGGGGTGAATATATTTAAATATCGGAAAGCAGTTTACTTAACGTCAGGGAAGACCTTTCAATAACAGAGCGAAGTTGCAGAGAACACAGTTACACAAGAGGGAAAGAGGGTAGATTTTAGGAGGGAACACTTTCGATTCTCCTTTGCGTGTGTGTTAACCTGTGTCAGGTGACAGTGTCCTGCTGCTGTGTGTATTCCATTGTTGGTGAGTGACACAGTGGAATTGTGCCGCCAGGGTGCGCTGTCGTGAACCTGTGCTCCTGATGAACAACATTGCGGAAGTGAAGTATTGTGTCATTTCAACGCAATAGCAACCGAGAGCAGAGTGGCGCAGCGGAAGCGTGCTGGGCCCATAACCCAGAGGTCGATGGATCGAAACCATTCTCTGCTAGTTATTTTTTTACTTTCCGATACAGTAGAAAGAAACATTCAGCGACTCGCCACAAGTCTGTCTGGTCTGACATTTCTATACAGGACACGTTTTTTTTTACTCGGCTTCTCCCTTCCAGCAAACACTTAATATTTCCAACCAATGTCTGAAATGGCATGTACTCACACAGGGACACACGCTGTAAATGTTGCACACACCCACAATCTCAGGCTTTCCGTGATTGCACAATGTTCAGCACCATTCACAACTCCTCTGTTAATGAAACAGTCCATGTACAAATGCAGCAATCCTGGACATTATCCAGGCTTGGGCTGAAAAGTTCCAGGAAAAGACCATTCCTGTACCAGCCTCCCCGAACAGGCGCCGGAATGTGGCGACTAAGGGCTTTTCACAGTAACTTATTTTGAAGCCTACCTGCTACAATAAGCGATTTTCATGTTTTCATATTTCACAACAAGTACGAATCTAACCATCACCCCTTGACATTCACCGGAATTATCATCACTGAAACCCTACTACCAACATCTTACTGATTGCCATTGGCCAGGAACTGAACTGTTCATATAAATACTGTAGCTGCAAGGCAGGTCAAAGACTCGGACTCCTGTGGCGAGTCACTCACTCCCTGGCCCAGAAACCCTTCGACACGGCATAAATCAGGAATGTAATGGAATAATTTCCATTTCCTTCAATAGTTGCAATTTCAACAACACTGAATAGGTTTGACACCATCTAGGACAAGGCATCCCGCTTGATCGGCATCCAATCTGTAAACATTCACTCGCTCCACCACTGATGCAGATTGGCAGCGTGTATACCAGCTACAGGATTCACTGCAGGAAGTCACCAAGGCTCCTTTGGCAACACCTTCCAAACCCACATCCACCACCATCTAGAGAGGGACAAGGGCGGCCGACACAGAGCGACACCACGACCTGTAGGCTCTCCTCCAGCCACTCAACACACTGTTTTGGAAATATATCACTGTTACTTCACTGCAGCTGGATAAATTATTTCGTTGATACAATGTATCTGTCTCTGTGTATATCTGTGTGTGTGCACATATGTGTTTATTTATATGTATGTGTATTTGAGAATATGTGTGAATGTTTATGTGCCTGTGTGTATATACCTGTGTGTGTGGGTGTGTACAACTGTGTGCGTATAATGTGTGTGGCTCTGTATACTGTGTGTACACGTGTGTACATATATAGCTGTGTGTGTGTATACCTGTGTGCGTATGTTTGAGTGTACGTGTGTTTGTAACTCTGTGTGTATAATGTGTGTGGGCCTGAATACTGTGTGTGTACCTGAGTGTATACTTGTGTATAGCTGTGTGTGTGTATACCTGTGTGTGTGCGCGCACAGTCTTCCGTTTGTATGTCATTATTGTTTCCTCTCTGAGAGTCTTTTAACCATATCTAAATCTCTCAGAGGTACAATTGTTGAGTCTGTTGCTTTTTGTGACTGCTATTGATGAGTGAGTCCAGTGCTTTTCAGCATCTTACTCTCAACAACTGTTTGAGAATTATCCTGAATCTGTCATGCTCAAGGACTCAGTGTGAGGATGGATCTTACTCTCAACAACTGTTTGAGAATTATCCTGAATCTGTCATGCTCCAGGACTCAGTGTGAGGATGGATTTTACTCTCAACAACTGTTTGCGAATTATCCTGTACTTGTCAGGCTCTGTGGCTCAATGTGAGGATGCGATTCAGGATGTGACCTTTCAATGTCAAGGACAGTTTATAAGTTTGCATTCATTCCACGTAAATTTCCAGCACAGAAAGAGACCATTGCTGTGGGAGGTTTCAAGCAAACAATGTGTGATAGTTTTGGACCAGCATTTAATATCAGAACACAATTGTGAAAGATAATGTAACTTTCAATTTGATACTGGATTGCTCTGGAAGTTTAACTCAGGTTGTTTACATTGATTTGATCTGTGACACTCAGTCTGATTCTGAGTCAGAATTCTGACATGAATGTAAAATGGACAACAGTCTGGAATTGCTGCAGTGTCTTCCATCTGGAACTGAGTGAGTGAGGATTTGGGAATAGTTTCCAAGTAACAGCTCAGTTCTCAAGTCATCGAAATTATATTGTGTCTTTTATTTTCACAAATTAGTTGAGTTTTAAACGAGAATCAGAGTTTGTATCTTTGTCGCTTTCAGCATATCCCAATCTGAGAATGCACCTGATATTTGGATTTGCATCTAATGTATTTGTGAGGACACACTCTGGGGATTAGTACAGCCACTCCTGATGTGAGTGATGTGACTCGAATTTAACTCGAATCTCAGAGTACATTATTAAGGTTAATTGTGTAATTCTTAACCGGAAACCAGTTTTCTCTGATATTGATTATTTCACTAAGCCTGCTCCATTGTGGGACTGATACAGTGAGGATGAGAGTGGGTGAGAATTTGCACTGGGATTTATGGGGCCTCCTGTCAGTGGCACTGAGTTAGGCTGACATGGACACAGCGTCTGTCTCTCCTGCTGTTTGATTGATGGGTTGAAAATGTGTCTCTGGAATAATTTCTGCTGCCTGAGACTGTGGTACTGATGACCTATCTGTGTCTCTGTGCTCTGTCAGTGACAATGTCCGGACTGTGTGTGAGGAGCTGGCGACACTCTTCCCTGTAACTTGTGTGGAGCAGACGTCACATTTATTCATGTTCAGAATATTCTGGTATTTGTCTGTGGAAACAACTTATATTTAAAAACTTAAGTGCAGTCAACAATTAACCAATCACAGGCCAGTGAGAAGAATCTTGAGGTTTTGATTGGCTAATATTTTCAAATTCGAAACTCCCGCCAATTTCAGTGAAGGAAAATCACAAATAACGGAACGGATCAATGTTCAGGAAACTATTTGAATCTCACACTTTGTGATCTGTTTATTGGATTTTCCCTCCCAGAATCCTGGCTCTATTTTAGGAACAGTTTGAATTTGTCAGTCTCTTATCTGTAACCGGCGGTAATCATACGCCGTTCAGCAATTTAAAACGGAGCAAATCTCAGCTCACCGCAAAAGCAGAAACATAGAGATTACCAACCAACTCCTTCACACAGGCTGCACAGGGACAGAGAGAAAGGGCTGATTTCTGAGCCTCTCTCCTGAAAGCGTCCGGGAATGTTACACTGGGAAGTGTGGAGAGAATCCCCGACTCTATCCCGCCGGTGGAACAGGCAGCTTTGTGTCCGGAGAATAGGGAGGGCCGGGGAGAGGCAGATCTTAAAGCGCTGCAATGGACACAGGTCCTGTGTGTGCTCAAATCTCGCTGATTCCGTCCCCTGGGAAACTGCGGAATAAACACATCATCCCGAAAATAACCTCTTCATTCCCGCCTTTACTCTGTTCCGGGACCGGGACCCAGGTCGCCCGAGAGAAAAAAAAAA
This sequence comes from Scyliorhinus canicula, assembly GCF_902713615.1. NCBI lineage: Eukaryota > Metazoa > Chordata > Chondrichthyes > Carcharhiniformes > Scyliorhinidae > Scyliorhinus > Scyliorhinus canicula. Next base: position 332,057 of record NC_052172.1, on the reverse strand, counting down.
CCAATTTTTTTGTGAATTTAACTCACCAATTGTTAAACTCTGAATATATTTATCATTAAATTTAAATAATTCCCTCCTGAAATTGTGCGTCTCCTCATTGTCGGTCACAAATACCAGACTGATTATAAATCCGCTCTCAATTCAGTTCGTGTGTCTCTTCTGTGTGAAACTGTCTGTGACGGGCGGGTATGAAGCCACATTCACAACATTCTGGAACAGGGACAAATCTCTCTCCTCCACAAAGAGATTTCTCATGAAGTCAATGCGGGAAAATATGGTGCAGCTTTTTCATAGAGATTGTGGGTGGCTCTTAAAAGAGCCGTTGTGTTTGGGGTGGTTTTCAGTCCATTGTGCAGTTTTACTTGGAGCTGGTGTACTTGGTGACCGCCTTTGTCCCTTCCGACACGGCGTGCTTGGCCAGTTCCCCGGGCAGCAGCAGGCGCACGGCGGTCTGGATCTCCCGGGAGCTGATGGTGCGGCGCTTGTTGTAATGGGCCAGGCGGGAAGCCTCACCCGCGATACGCTCGAAAATATCGTTGACGAATGAGTTCATGATGCTCATGGCCTTGGAGGAGATGCCGGTGTCGGGGTGAACCTGCTTCATCACTTTGTAGATGTAGATGGAGTAACTCTCCTTCCTCGACCTTCGCCGCTTCTTGCCGCCCTTTACTGCCGGTTTCTTAATGACTTTCTTGGCTCCCTTCTTGGCAGCTGGTTTCGATGTTGGTTTCTTCTCGTCAGCCATCTTCAGTTTCACCCAGAAATAAAGCAAACCCCTTCCGAGCGCTGATTAAATAGACAGAGACTCACATCTATGCTAATGAGGAATGGGGAAAGGAATGATTGTGATTGGACATTGTGAAAATGACGACAGCCAGTTATGTTCTGTTTATTTGGTTGGGTATGTAAACAGAGCAGTCAGATTTAAGATTTTCCACCAATCAGAAACGGCCTTACAACAAACAGGAAATGCATTTCAGAAAGAATGTCTCCATTCCCAGTTTGTCAGTGTGGAAAGATTTACTGGAAACTGTCATCTGGCTGTCGGTGAGACTGTGCGGGAATGTGGGATTCCTTAAGGAACTGGGAGTGTCTTGTAATATGAAAATGAAAAAAGTGAAAATCGCTTATTGTCACGAGTAGGCTTCAAATGACGTTACTGTGAAAATCCCCTAGTCGCCACATTCCAGCGCCTGTCCGGGGAGGCTGTTACGGGAATCAAACCATGCTGCTCGCCCGCTTGGTCGGCTTTCAAAGCCAGTGGTTTAGCCCTGTGCTTATATGTGAGAGTGTGGGATTTACTCACTCACTGATGGTGTGTCAGTGTGAGATTTACTCACTCTCTGATACAGTGTGCGAGTGTGAGATATACTCACTCACTGATAGTGTTTCAGTGTGAGATTTACTCTCTCTGATACAGTCTGAATGTAAGATTTACTCACTCTCTGATAAGTGTGTGTGTGTGGGATTTAATCACTATCTGACACGGAGTGTGGTATTTACTCTGATAGAGTGTCTGGGTGTGGATGTACTTCCTCTCTGATAAGTGTGTGCGTGGGATTTACTCTGATACATTGTGTGAGTGTGGGATTTACTCACTCTCTGATACAGTGTGTGAGTGTGGGATTTACTCACTCTCTGATACAGTGTGTGAGTGTGGGATTTACTCACTCTCTGATAGTGTGTGATTGTGGGATTTACTGACTCTGATACAGTGTGAGAGTGTGGGATTTACTCTCTCTGAAAGTGTGTGTGTGGGATTTACTCACTCTTTGATAAAGTGTGTGATTTACTCACTCTCATACAGTGTGGGATTTACTCACTCACTGATGGTGTGTCAGTGTGAGATTTACTCACTCTCTGATACAGTGTGTGAGTGTGGGATTTACTCACTCTCTGATACAGTGTGAGAGTGTGGGATTTACTCACTCTCTGATACAGTGTGTTAGTGTGGGATGTACTCACTCTCTAATGCAGTGTGTGAGTGTGGGATGTACTCACTCTTTGATGCAGTGTGAGTGCGGTATTTACTCACTCTCTGATACTTTGTTCGTGTGAGTATTACCCTGTGCGGCCTAACCAATGTTTTACTCAGTTCCAGCATAACTTGCCTTTTCTTAAACTCTGTGCCTTGGCTAACAGAGACAAGGGTACCATCGGCCCAGGGTTTTCAAGCTCAGGGTCGTGACCTGTGGGTGGATCTCGTCAAGGTTTCAGGAGGATGACGGTGATCCAGATCGCGGGAGGAATGGCCAGTGGTCACGACAAGAGTTTACAAATGCCGATCATGATGGCCATTTGAAATTTCAGCCATTCCCCGCATTCCGGCCTTGTCATGTAGTGCACAGGCCCAGAGCCGAGCAAGGTGGACTGGCTCCTCCTGATGCCAGTGCACAGGCCCAGAGCCGAGCAAGGTGGACTGGCTCCTCCTGATGTCAGTGCGCTGTCCCATGCCAGTTTGTTTCAGAAAATTCTGTAGACCTCCCACTGGAAGCGGTGGCAGAGAGCAGGTCACCGCCCTGCCCCGCCCCGTATGCTAACGTCACATGTTCTGCGTGCGTGACAGATTCCTCCATTTTGCTGCTGCCAGCAGTGCGGGTGTGAACTCCAGGGCCTCTGGTGAACAACCCATGAAGAAGCTGAAAACAGGAACAAAGCAGCACAAAGGTGATTATTTGAGGGGTGTGTTTATAAATTGTGCCACTGCAATCAGGATTCAAAGTTCATGTGTGTTACACGCAGGGAATTACTGGCAAATTAAAGTTTAAAACCTTCAAAATGTCAAAGCCATTTGAAGATTAAGCATGGCGAGTTAGAGGACAAACCTCCGTAGTGAACACTGACACAAAATACTCATTTCGAAACACTCCGGTTCCACACATAAGTTTCCACTGTGCTCTGTCATGGGCCCTACTCTGTCCCGAATTATTATTTTACCCTGAATGTATTTGTAAAACAAATTCATTTTACCCGCCTATATCCTTTCATATCCCCTTTTTGCTCTCTGAATTTCTGTTTTAATTTCCCTCTGGCACATTCTGTATACCTGTCGTGCTTCTCCTCTTTTGAATCCTCGATATCTCCCACAAGCCTCCCCTTTTCTACTTATCTAACGCTGTATATCCCTCAATATCCATGGTTGACTGGATTTGTTGATCCCACCCTTTTCTTGATTGGAACATGTTGAGCCTGTACTCTCCCTAGTTCCTTGTTGAATGTGTCCCACTGTTCTGTCACAGATTTATCTAAAGGTGTCTACTCCCTATCCTCTCTGGCCAAATCATATCTGATCGTATTAAAATCAGCCTTCCTCCAGTTTAGAACTTTGATCTCAGGCCCACCCATCTCCTTTTTCAGAACCATCTTGTACTTAATGAATTATGATCACTGTCTGCAAAATGCTCCCCCAACGATACTTCAACCACTTGCCCAGCTTCGTTAATCAAAATGAAGTCCAAGACACCCCCCCCCCCCCCCCTTGTCTGTCCTTCTCTGGACTGGCTTAAAAAGTTCACATGGATGCATTTTCAGAATTCCGCTCCCTCTAAACCTTTCACACTATGACTACCCCAGTTCATACTGGGGAAGTTGGAATCCCCCCCTGTTCCCACTATCACATCCCTATTACTTTACGACTTCTCGGAAATTAGCCTGAACATTTGCTCTTCTATTTCTTTGGGATAGTTCGGGGGCCTATGGAACACTCCAGCAATGTGATTGCTCCATTTTGCTTTTTAATTTCTACCCATTTGGCTTCAGTTGAAGAGCTTTCTAAGATGCCATCTCTCCCTCCTGATGTAATTCATTCCTTGATCAAAATTGCGACACCCTCTCCTCTTTTACCTCCTGCCCTATCTCCCCTGGAGATCCTGTTGAGCTCCCATCCTTCCCCTCTCCCAACCGTGATTCAGTGACAGCAAATACATCATAACCGCATGTTCTCACTTCATCTGCCTTGTTCGTCAGACTCGCAATCTCGCTGTGATATATACCGCATACTTACTGTTTACAATTCAGTTAGCTGTTTGTGTGTGTGGGAGTTTTATCCTCAATGTCCCTGTGATATATAATGCATATTTTACTGCTTCCTGCCCAGTTACTGGTGTGTCAGAGTGCACAGAGGTGCACTCTCTCACACATATGCTCACACTTACATTCTCACACATACGCACTCTTTCACACACACACGCATGCTTACTCTCTCACTCACATGCGCTTTCTCTCTCTCTCACACACACACTCTCTCACATCCCAGTAACTGAGCAGCAGACACTAATATATGCATTATATATCAGAGAGGCAGTGAGGGGAAAACTGACACCCATACACGCACACACACACACACTCACACACACACATTTGCTCTCGCACTCACACACACACACATTTGCTCTCGCACTCATACACTCTCACACACATTCTCTCACACACTCTCTCTCACACACACACATGTTCACTCACACACTCTCTCTCTCACACACACACACACTGACAGTAAGCAGTAAAATACGTGTGATGTCTCAAAGAGAGACAGTGATGGTAATACACACTTTCACACACATTCAAGCCAATTCTCTCCCACTCTCACACACACGAACACACAGTTACACGTTAATATCTGATCAGTTAGCCGTAAAATATGCGTTATATATCATAGAGTGACATTGAAAATAAAACACACGAACACACACTCACATTCTCTCACTCTGTCTCTCTCACACAAACAAGTCACTGAGCAGTCAGCAGTTCAATATGCATTGTAGACTGCACAGGGAGAGTGAAGGTAAAACATACACTCACCACTCTCACCCTTCAGTACTGAGCAGTGAGCAGTAAAATGTTATCTCTGATAGAAAGACATTGAGGAAATACATGTGTGAGAGAGACAGAGCCTGAGTGTGCGTGAGAGAGGCTGAGTGTGTGTGAGAGAGCCTGAGTGTGCGTGAGAGAGGCTGAGTGTGTGTTAGAGAGCCTGAGTGTGTGTGAGAGAGCCTGAGTTTGTGTGTGAGAGCCTGAGTGTGTGTGAGAGAGCCTGAGTGTGTGTGAGAGAGCCAGAGTGTGTGTGAGAGAGAGCCTGAATGTGTGTGTGAGAGAGCCTGAGTGTGTGTGTGAGAGAGCCTGAGTGTGTGTGTGAGAGAGCCTGAGTGTGTGTGTGAGAGAGCCCGTGTGCGTGTGAGAGAGCCCGAGTGTGAGAGAGAGAGCCCGGGTGTGTGTGTGAGAGCCTGAGTGTGTGTGTGAGAGCCTGAGTGTGTGTGAGAGAGCCTGAGTGTGTGTGAGAGAGCCTGAGTGTGTGAGTGAGAGAGCCTGAGTGTGTGTGTGAGAGAGCCTGAGTGTGTATGAGAGAGCCTGAGTGTGTGTGTGAGAGCCTGAGTGTGTGAGTGAGAGCCTGAGTGTGTGTGAGAGAGCCAAGTATGTGAGAGAGAGCCTGAGTGTGTGTGAGAGAGAGAGCCTGAGTGTGTGTGAGAGAGCCTGAGTGTGTGTGAGAGAGCCCAAGTGTGTGCGAGAGAGCCTGAGTGTGTGAGAAAGCTTGTGTGTGTTAGAAAGCCTGTGTGTGTGAGAGAGCATGAGTGTGTTTGAGAGAGCGTGAGTGTGTTTTGAGAGCCTGAGTGTGTGTGAGACCTGAGTGTGTGTGAGAGAGCCTGAGTGTGTGTTAGAGAGCCTGAGTGTGTGTGAGAGAGCCAGAGTGTGTGTGAGAGAGAGCCTGAATGTGTGTGAGAGAGCCTGAGTGTGTGTGTGAGAGAGCCTGAGTGTGTGTGTGAGAGAGCCTGAGTGTGTGTGTGAGAGAGCCCGTGTGCGTGTGAGAGAGCCCGAGTGTGAGAGAGAGAGCCCGGGTGTGTGTGTGAGAGCCTGAGTGTGTGTGTGAGAGCCTGAGTGTGTGTGAGAGAGCCTGAGTGTGTGTGAGAGAGCCTGAGTGTGTGTGTGAGAGAGCCTGAGTGTGTGTGTGAGAGAGCCTGAGTGTGTATGAGAGAGCCTGAGTGTGTGTGTGAGAGCCTGAGTGTGTGAGTGAGAGCCTGAGTGTGTGTGAGAGAGCCAAGTATGTGAGAGAGAGCCTGAGTGTGTGTGAGAGAGAGAGCCTGAGTGTGTGTGAGAGAGCCTGAGTGTGTGTGAGAGAGCCTGAGTGTGTGTGAGAGAGCCCAAGTGTGTGCGAGAGAGCCTGAGTGTGTGAGAAAGCTTGTGTGTGTTAGAAAGCCTGTGTGTGTGAGAGAGCATGAGTGTGTTTGAGAGAGCGTGAGTGTGTTTTGAGAGCCTGAGTGTGTGTGAGACCTGAGTGTGTGTGAGAGAGCCTGAGTGTGTGTTAGAGAGCCTGAGTGTGTGTGAGAGAGCCTGAGTGTGTGTGAGAGAGAGCCTGAGTGTGTGTGAGAGAGCCTGAGTGTGTGTTAGCAGCAGGGTGGCACCCCTGCTGATGGGCAGTAGTGTGGCACAGCGCCAGAGACCCGGGTTTGATTCCGACCTCAGGCGACTGTCTGTGCGGAGTTTGTACATTCTTCCCGCGTCTGTTTGGGTTTCTCTGATAGAAAGACAGTGAGGAAATACATGTGTGAGAGAGACAGAGCCTGAGTGTGCGTGAGAGAGGCTGAGTGTGTGTGAGAGAGCCTGAGTGTGCGTGAAAGAGGCTGAGTGTGTGTTAGAGAGCCTGAGTGTGTGTGAGAGAGCCTGAGTGTGTGTGAGAGAGCCTGAATGTGTGTGAGAGAGCCTGAGTGTGTGTGTGAGAGAGCCTGAGTGTGTGTGTGAGAGAGCCCGAGTGTGAGAGCGAGCCCGGGTGTGTGTGGGAGAGCCTGAGTGTGTGAGAGAGAGCCTGAGTGTGTGTGAGAGAGCCCAAGTGTGTGAGAGAGAGCCGGAGTGTGTGAGAAAGCTTGTGTGTGTTAGAGAGCCTGTGTGTGTGAGAGAGAATGAGTGTGTTTGAGAGAGCGTGAGTGTGTTTTGAGAGCCTGAGTGTGTGTGAGAGAGCCTGAGTGTGTGTGAGAGAGCCTGAGTGTGTGTGAGACCTGAGTGTGTGTGAGAGAGCCTGAGTGTGTGTTAGAGAGCCTGAGTGTGTGTGAGAGAGCCTGAGTGTGTGAGAGAGAGCCCGAGTGTGTGAGAAAGCCTGTGTGTGTTAGAGAGCCTGTGTGTGTGAGAGAGCATGAGTGTGTTTTGAGAGCCTGAGTGTGTGAGAGAGCCTGAGTGTGTGAGAGAGCTTGTGTGTGTTAGAGAGCCTGTGTGTGTGAGAGAGCATGAGTGTGTTTGAGAGAGCGTGAGTGTGTTTTGAGAGCCTGAGTGTGTGTGAGACCTGAGTGTGTGTGAGACCTGAGTGTGTGTGAGAGAGCCTGAGTGTGTGTGAGAGAGCCTGAGTGTGTGTGAGAGAGCCTGAGTGTGTGTGAGACCTGAGTGTGTGTGAGAGAGCCTGAGTGTGTGTTAGAGAGCCTGAGTGTGTGTGAGAGAGCCTGAGTGTGTGAGAGAGAGCCTGAGTGTGTGAGAAAGCCTGTGTGTGTTAGAGAGCCTGTTTGTGTGAGAGAGCATGAGTGTGTTTTGAGAGCCTGAGTGTGTGAGAGAGCCTGAGTGTGTGAGAGAGCTTGTGTGTGTTAGAGAGCCTGTGTGTGTGAGAGAGCATGAGTGTGTTTGAGAGAGCGTGAGTGTGTTTTGAGAGCCTGAGTGTGTGTGAGACCTGAGTGTGTGTGAGAGAGCCTGAGTGTGTGTGAGAGAGCGGGAGTGTGTTTTGAGAGCCTGAGTGTGTGTGACAGAGCCTGAGTGTGTGTGAGAGAGCCTGAGTGTGTGTTAGAGAGCCTGAGTGTGTGTGAGAGAGCCTGAGTGTGTGTTAGCAGCAGGGTGGCACCCTGCTGATGGGCAGCAGTGTGGCACAGCGCCAGAGACCCGTGTTTGATTCCGACCTCAGGCGACTGTCTGTGCGGAGTTTGTACATTCTTCCCGCGTCTGTTTGGGTTTCCTTCAGGTGCTCCAGTTTCCTCCCACAGTCCAAAAAATGTGCAAGTCAGGTGGAATTGATATGCTCAACTATCCCTTGGTGGGGTTGCAAGGAGAAGGTGGGAGATTGGTCTTAGGTAGCATGCTCATTCAGAGGGTCAATGCAGACTCGATGGGTTGAATGGCTTCTTTTTGCACTGTAGGGTTTCTATGAGAGAAAGTGTGAGAGATAGAGACAGAGTGTGTGTCTGTGTGTTTGCGCATATTTTACCCTCACTGTTTCTCTGCAATATATAACAAATATTTTACTGCTTACTTCTCAGTAAAATGTGAGACAGTGTTTGAGAGACGGCGTGAGTGTGTGCTTTACCCTCACTTGTCTCTCTATGATGTATAACACATATTTTACAGCTTACTGCTCAGTTACTGCTGTGTGACTGTCTGAGTGAGAGATTGAGTGAGAGAGTGAATGCATGTTTTACCCTCACTGTATCTCTGTGGTATATCTACCATATTTAATTGATTACTGCTCAGTGACTGGTGTGTGTGAGAGAGAGGGAGAGTGTATGAGAGAGTGAGTGTGTATTAACCTCACAGTCTCTCTCTGATATATAATTAATATTTTATTGATTACTGCTCAGTTATTGATTTGTGAGTGTGTGTGGGGGAGACAGTGCTTGGGTTTCCGTGAGAGGGTGTATGAGAGACAGAGTGTGAGTGAGTGTGTATAAACCTCACTGTTTCTCTGTGCTATGTAGGACATATAATTTACTGCTCAATACTCAGTTATTGCTGTGAGAGTGAGTGTGTGTGTCACCCTTATACTCTGTGACATAAAATGCATATTCAGTGCTTCCTACTAAGTAACATGTGAGTGAGCACGTGCATGTAAAATGTGAGTATATTTTACCGTCACTGTCTCTCTGTGATAGATAATGTATATTTACTGTATACTGTGAGAGAGAATGTGTGAGTCTGTTTTACCCTCACTGTCTGTATATGATATATGTCATATTTTACTGCCTCCTGTGCAGTTGTTGGTGTCTGAATGTGTGAGAGTGTGTGTTTTCCACTGTAGCTGTCTGTATCTGTTATGGGTCAAGAGTTCGAGAAAAATCAGTTTGATTCTGTAACTCTCTGCCTCTGTTCTGTGTGCTTGCATTCGAAGCTGTCTATCTCTGTTATGGGATTCTGCATTTAATCTCTATCTGTTCACCTCTCTGAAGTGCGTGATTTTATTGTATTTTCTGCACTTGTTAATATCCGTTTTGTGAGTTAATGGTGAACATTCTGTTCAGTATTGATCTTCCATTATTACTTTTACTGATGACATTGATATGTCAAATCATCTATTTCCATGTACTGCACTGTTATATCTGAGATTGTGCACAATATTTGGATTGGAATTTAATATTTTGTTTTGGGAGGTGTCTTGATAGAAGTTTATGATTAATTTGGCACTTTACAATCATCTGTACTATCCAACCTGTTATGTGTACCAAAGGTTCACAACTTGTGAGATGAAAGGATGGCCTTACAATCTGATAATTGTCCTTTTCGAGAACTATTTAAATGTATCATTTTTCTGTTAAAGCCTTATTCAAGTGCTTTGCTTCTGATATATTTTAAATGAAGAAAGTTACAAAATAGTGCAAATGGATCCTTGCACATTGATTGCTGAATCTATAGCCTAATTAATACTATACTGATTACTTTACAGATGAAACGCTGTTGTCGCAACAAGTTGATCCAACATTCCATGAGAGAGTAGGGGTGAATTGTGGAAAATTATCCCACCTGTCCTCTCATGTATCTGCAAATAATATTTACATTTTCTCCAGAGTTCCAGATTTACTTGAATTTCTTCAATTCGATAATGAGGACTGTTGGATTGGACATGTTTACCTGGGACTTGAGCTCAATGTAAGTGTGACTGCTTCTGTTCTCTGTGACGGTGGAGCTGATGTTATGTCTGTGTCTCTGCAATGTTGGATTAATATTGCACTTACTGTCAGTTAGAAGGAGACGACGGCACATTCATGTTGCTGAGGAATCATCATCTTGGAACTCATCTCTTCATCTGTTGAACGAGGGGGAAGAAAACATATCTCTTGTAAATCAGGGTCAGATGAGGCCAATGAGAGATCAATCAATTCTTTCAATTTCTAATCAGTAAAATAAAGAAAATACTGTCCAAATCCTGCCCCAGAATCAGACAATAAGCCAGGCCCAGAAAGAGCTCTCCCTTCCCCCCGCTCACTCCAAGTCCCGGAACAAGATGGGGCTCCCGCTGCGCCTCTTGCAAACAGCCCCCGATTCTCCCTGAACTCCCCCCGAGTCAGTAATGATCTCTGAGCCTCTTTGCTCACACTCCCAAATGGATGAGCTGCTGCAATGAGAACGCTGTTTCCTTGCTGACCTGGGCCCTGACATTTCACTCAGTTTGAACAAAGCGTCTCCACTCACTGAGCAAAAGGAGAGTGTGTGGGGGAGGGGATGCGCATGCGCTCTCAATCGCAGAATGACGACCGGCAGGGGTGGGGCTACCCCGGACATGCGCAGATCCCCGCACCAATTCCGCATTGAGAATCAATGGGAATATTCCCCATTTCACTGTCATTACATTTGGAGCAAAACCTCCGATAGAGCCCGTGTTGGGGGGACTGTGTGTGTGTGGGTGCAAGTGGCCCTGCGCCCCAGGGCTCAACCAATCACATTTGTAGCTGTGTGTTTGTCCCAATCAGATATTCAATCTGCAGCCATTGCCTGCAGCTTGTTTGTTATTACACTGCCATTCAGCCCCTCAAACTCACACTTTCTGCAAACTTACATTTCACTGACTACCGTGGGCCTCACGGTAGCATGGTGGTTAGCATCAATGCTTCACAGCTCCAGGGTCCCAGGTTCGATTCCCGGCTGGGTCACTGTCTGTGTGGAGTCTGCACGTCCTCCCCGTGTGTGCGTGGGTTTCCTCCGGGTGCTCCAGTTTCCTCCCACAGTCCAAAGATGTGCGGGTTAGGTGGATTGGCAAAAAAAAATGTTAAGGGGCCTCACGGTAGCATGGTGGTTAGCATCAATGCTTCACAGCTCCAGGGTCCCAGGTTCGATTCCCGGCTGGGTCACTGTCTGTGTGGAGTCTGCACGTCCTCCCCGTGTGTGCGTGGGTTTCCTCTGGGTGCTCCGGTTTCCTCCCACAGTCCAAAGATGTGCGGGTTAGGTGGATTGGCCATGCTAAATTGCCTGTAGTGTAAGGTTAATGGGGGGATTGTTGGGTTACGGGTATACGGGTTACGTGGGTTTAAGTAGGGTGATCATTGCTCGGCACAACATCGAGGGCCGAAGGGCCTGTTCTGTGCTGTACTGTTCTATGTTCTATAAATTCATTTTTCATAGAAGCATACAATATATTTTCAAAAATATACTACATTTATAAAATCCCTTGAAACAAACATTGTCAAACATTTCAAATTGTCATCACAATAATATCGTATCGTACAATAATATTTACATTTTCTCCAGAGGTCCAGATTTACTTGAATTTCTTCCATTGGAGAATGAGAACATTACACACATTTCAATATTCACATTACAATTCTTCTCAAAATATTTACATCGGTCATGTTCCACCCTGTGAAGCTTCAATAATTTTAAACATTTAGTGTTAATCACATCGGCCGCGGGGTTTTACACAGTTACCAGCCCCTCTTTAGTGTTAATCATACAGACCGGGAGGTTTTACTCAAGTTACCAGCCCCTCTTCAGTGTTAATCACACAGACTGGGTATTTTTCCACAGTTACCAGCCCCTCTAGAGTGTTCATCATACAGACCATAAGGCACAGGTGCAGAATTAGGCCACTCGGCCATCAAATCATGGCTGATATTTTCTCATCCCCATTCTCCTGCTTTCTCCCCATAACCCCTGAGCCCCTTATTAATCAAGACTCTATCTATCTCGGTCTTAAAAACACTCCGTGATTTGGCATCCACAAATTCACCACCCTCTGGCTGAAGAGGTTCCTCCTCATCTCTGTTTTAAATGATTGCCCCTTTAGTCTGAGGTGATGGATGTTGTCCTCTGGTTCTTGTTTTTCCTCCAAGTGGAGACATCCTCTCCATGTCCACTCTATTCAGACCTCGCAGTATCCTGGAAGTTTCAATAAGATCCCCCCTCGTTCTTCTAAACTCCAACGAGTACAGACCCAGAGTTCCCAAACGTTCTTCACATGACAAGTGCTTCATTCCAGGGATCAATCTTGTGAACCTCCTTGGGGGGGTTTACAAAGTTACCAGATCCTTTTTAGTATTAATCAGCGGCTGGTTCGGCACAGGGCTAAAGAGCTGGCTTTTAAAGCAGACCAAGGCAGTCCAACAGCACGGTTCAATTCCGTATCAGCCTCCCCAAACAGGTGCTGGAATGTAGTGACCGGGGCTTTTCACAGTAACTTCATTTGAAGCCTACTTGTGACTTTCATTTTCATTCATCGCACACCCCGGTCTGTTTAATATCTGTATAATATCTTTAACAGAGAACATACAGTTCAGAAGGAGGCCATTCGGCCCACTGAGTCTGCATCGACCCCCTGAAGCTCTCACTTCAACCTTATCCCCTTAACCCAATAACCTCTCCTAACATTTTTGAGCTCTAAGGGCAATTTAGCATAGCAATCCAGCTGCGTTGCCTGTCTTTAGACTGTGGCAGGAAACCGGAGCACCCAGAGGAAACCCACGCAGACACGGGGAGAATATGCAGACCCTGCACAGTCAGTGACCCAGCGGGGAATCGAGCCTGGGACCCTGGCGCTGCGCCTAGGTACTTTACTCAGTTACCAGCCCCTCTCGGGCAGCACGGTAGCATTGTGGTTCGCACAATTGCTTCACAGCTCCAGGATCCCAGGTTCGATTCCCGGCTTGGGTCACTGTCTGTGCAGTACCACATCTTTCTGGTAGTGTGGTGACCTGAACTGTGATCTCCAGATGAACTTGATGATGGCTCGGGTGACTGCTGCGCACAGGACTGGGTAATGGGCCAGACCTGCGCCACGTCTAGCAACACGGAAATCCTTCCCATATAATTACTACAGTGCAGAAGGAGGCCATTCAGTCCATCGAGTCTACAGCAACTCTCTCAAAGAGCAAACCTACCCAGGCCCAATCCCTCGCAACTCCACCTATCATCCACACCTTTAGACACAAACGGTTAATTTAGCACAGCCAATCCACCTAACCTGCGAATCTTTACCGTGTGAGGAAACCCACAGACACACAGAATGTCAGGGTCAGAGTGAACCCGGGTCCCTGGCGCTGTGAGGCAGTAGTGATGACCACTGTGCAGCCCATCATGTTGCTGATTGTGAACACGGCCCACCGGGAACTGCAGTCCAGCCCGGGAGGAGCGAGACTTGGCCTTGGCCCGAACTTTACCGCCGGTCTTTCCTCTTCCAGACATTGTCACAATCTCACAAACACTTTCACACAGAATGAGGAAAACCGCCCACATTCACTTCTCTTATAATGTGGAGATGCCGGCGTTGGACTGGGGTGAGCACAGTAAGAAGTCTTACAACACCAGGTTAAAGTCCAACAGGTTTGTTTCAAACACGAGCTTTCGGAGCACGGCTCCTTCTTCAGGTGCACCTGAAGAAGGAGCCGTGCTCCGAAAGCTCGTGTTTGAAACAAACCTGTTGGACTTTAACCTGGTGTTGTAAGACTTCTTACTACTTCTCTTATAGCTTCAGGAGGAATGGCGGTGCACACATTGCTGATTGGTTATCTGAACAACATTGTGGTGCCGGCTACAAAGTGACCAATCAGATATCTGTTTGAAGCACCAATCAGGAGAACCCACGGTGCTGAGGGCGGAAAGTTTGGGCGGCAAATGTTCAGATTCCAACCGAATATTTATTTCAAATCTTAAATGGGCGCGAAAATATAAAACAGATAAAATTGAATAAAAAATGTGACTAAATCATTTGAGTATAAGATTATTGGATTCTCTCTATTTCCCGCGTCTAGTTTTCCATTATCTGTCAGTTTCTGATTTGTCTCTGTAACTGACAACAAACCCAAAATAAATTAAACCAAAATAATGCGGAGGCTGCAAATGTGAATTGAAGAGAAAATGCTGGATCAACTCAGCGTGTCTGGGAGCATCTGTGGCGAGAAACGTTTAGGATCTGTAGAAGGGGAACTGTCGCCACAGGTTTAATCTGGCTGTTGTTTAAAATGCTCTCAGCCGCCGACAGCCATCTGCAAACATAATAACATTTATTCATATTGTAGACTGCTGTCGCTTTCTCGGTGTTAAAAGTGGAGTGATCAGTTTGGAGCTAGTGTCAGTATTGAAATGGAGTTTACCCACACCACCGGGGTGCTCTCGATCATTGAGTGTGAACATGAACATAAATGGAAACGGAGTAATTTATAAGGCTGAACACAAATGCTACAGGAGGTATTGGAGTTCTGTTCTCTCTCCAAATCCAGCAACAGCGGCCGAGTATGAAGCGGTCACCGAGCATCACTAAATGATGGAACTTTATAAACAACGTACAAAGATCGACATGACGATAACTCGGCATTATACAGGATGTTGTTGTAGTGAAACGCTATTAAAACGGATCTGGTTAATCATCATAGAAATGAACCCATAATTTAAAATATGATGGTTTGGCTGCTTCACAGAAGTTGTGGGTGGCTCTTAAAAGAGCCGTTGTATTTAGGGTGGTTTTCAGTCCATTGTGCAGTTTTACTTGGAGCTGGTGTACTTGGTGACCGCCTTTGTCCCTTCCGACACGGCGTGCTTGGCCAGTTCCCCGGGCAGCAGCAGGCGCACGGCGGTCTGGATCTCCCGGGAGCTGATGGTGTGGCGCTTGTTGTAATGGGCCAGGCGGGAAGCCTCACCCGCGATACGCTCGAAAATATCGCTGACGAACGAGTTCATGATGCTCATGGCCTTGGAGGAGATGCCGGTGTCGGGGTGAACCTGCTTCATCACTTTGTAGATGTAGATGGAGTAACTCTCCTTCCTCGACTTTCGCCGCTTCTTGCCGCCCTTTACTGCCGGTTTCTTAATGACTTTCTTGGCTCCCTTCTTGGCAGCTGGTTTCGATGTTGGTTTCTTCTCGTCAGCCATCTTCAGTTTCACCCAGAAATAAAGCAAACCCCTTCCGAGCGCTGATTAAATAGACAGAGCCTCACATCTATGCTAATGAGGAATGGGGAAAGGAATGATTGTGATTGGACATTGTGAAAATGAGGACAGCCAGTTATGTTCTGTTTATTTGATTGGATATGTGAACAGACCAATTAGATTTAGGATTTTCCACCAATCATAAACCTCATATTACAATCATATTACAAACAAGAAATACATTTGAGAGAGAATGTCTCCAGTCCCAGTTTGTTAGTGGATAAAGATTCACAGGGAAATGTCACCTGGCTGTCGGTGAGAGGGACCCTTCACCACAGAGCGTCTGTGCGGAAGTGTGGGATTCCTTCAGGAACTGGGAGTGTCTTGTGATATGTGGGTGTGTGAGATTTACTCACTCCGATACAATGTGTCTGTGGGATTTACTCACTCTCTGATGCAATGTGTCTGTGGGATTTACTCACTCTCTGATACAGTGTGTGAGTGTGGGATTTACTCACTCTCTGCTACAGTGTGAGTGTGGGATTTACTCACTCTCTGATACAGTGTGTGAGTGTGGGATTTACTCACTCTCTGATGCAGTGTGAGTGTGGGATTTACTCACTCTCTGATACAGTGTGTGAGTGTGGGATTTACTCACTCTCTGATGCAGTGCGTGCGTGTGAGATTTACTCACTCTCTAATACAGTGTGAGCGTGGGATTTACTCACTCTCTGATGCAGTGCGTGCGCGTGAGATTTACGCACTCTCTAATACAGTGTGAGCGTGGGATTTACTCACTATCTGATACAGTGTGAGTGTGGGATTTACTGTAGCTCCAATAGTGTGAGAATGTGGTATTTACTCACTCTGATTATCTGAATAACATTGTGGAGCCGGCTACAAAGTGACCAATCAGAAACTGTTACCACGGATTTTTCCAATTTGGATTTGAATCGAGTTTAATCTAGCTGCTGTTTAAAATGCTATCAATCGCAGACAATGTTTAATTTACAGCCAGCTTCAAAATATTATAATAAAGATCCATATTGTAGACTAGTGCTAAAAGTGGAGTGAGCTGTTTGGAGCTAGTGTCAGTATTGAAATGGAGTTTCCCCACAGCACTACTGTGCTCTCAACGTAAATCGGAAGGGAATTACCTTCGAATCCTGAACACCGAGCGGGCACTAAATGACGGGGCTTATTATCAAGGCACAAAGATTCACTGGGCTATAACTGGACATCACCCAGGATGTTACGTTCCTGTAAAACCGTATTTGAATGGACTTGGCTAGTCATAATCGAAATAAACTAAATAGTTTAAAGTATGATGGTTTGGCTGTTTTCAAGAAGTTGTGGGTGGCTTATTAAAAGAGCCATTGGGTTTTGGAGGAGTTTGAGAACAGTTTTACTTGGAGCTGGTGTACTTGGTCACCGCCTTTGTCCCTTCCGACACGGCTTGCTTGGCCAGTTCCCCGGGCAGCAGCAGGCGCACGACGGTCTGGATCTCCCGGGAGCTGATGGTGTGGCGCTTGTTGTAATGGGCCAGGCGGGAAGCCTCACCCGCGATACACTAGAAAATATCGTTGACGAACGAATTCATGATGCTCATGGACTTGGAGGAGATGCCGGTGTCGGGGTGAACCTGCTTCATCACTTTGTAGATGTAGATGGAGTAACTCTCCTTCCTCAACCTTCGCCGCTTCTTGCCGCCCTTTACTGCCGGTTTCTTAATGAATTTCTTGGCTCCCTTCTTGGTAGCTGGAGATTTTTTATCCTCAACAATGGTGAGAACAAACTGCAGACACACAATAACTGAGAATTGCCAGACAACTGCTCTTTTATAGACTAACTCTATATAGACTCTATATATTAACTCTTTATAGAACAACAACTATGAAACAGAACAGCCGGCGGCCTTGTTCATTGTGGACGGAGACTTCAACAAAGCCAACCTCAAGAGTGTACTGCCAAAATTCCACCAGCACATCTCCTGTCCCTCCAGGGGCGACAACATTCTTGACCACTGCTACTCAAAAATCAAGGGCGCCTACCGTTCCATCCCCCGACCGCACTTTGGGAAATCAGACCATAAGACTGTGCTCCTTCTCCCGGCTTACAAGCAGAAACTCAAGCGGGAGAATCCAGCTAAGAAGGTTGTGCAGTGCTGGTCCGAGGAGACAGAAGAGTTCTTACGTGACTGCTTGGAGACAGTAGACTGGTCCATATTTAAGAACTCAGCGACTAACTTAAATGAGTATGTCACCACCGTCACAGACTTCATCAGCAAATGTGTGGACGACTGCGTGCCAAAGAAAGCAGTACGAATTTTCCCCAACCGGAAACCATGGATCAACCGCAAGATTGACTCCCTACTGAAGGACGGATCTGAGGCGTTCAAGGCAGACGACGCTGTCCTATACAAGAAATCCAGGTACGACCTCCGCAAAGCCATCCGAGATGCCAAGAGAGAATATCAAACTAAGCTAGAGTCACAGATAGACCCTCGGCGGTTGTGGCAAGGACTAAACAACCGGGGGAAAGTGATAAAGACCGGAGCAGGCAAGAAACCTTTAGTGAAGAAAGCAGCAGCCAAGAAATCTCCCAAGAAACCCGCAGCCAAGAAATCTCCCAAGAAAGCAGCAGCCAAGAAGGCGGCAGCTCCCAAAAAGAGCGCGAAGAAAGCAGCCCCGAAGAAAAGTTTTCCTGTGAAAAAGATCAAGGGCGGAATAAAGCAGACCAAATCGAGGGGCAATCCCAAAGCGAAATCAGCAAAGGCTAAGAAACCAGCAAAGAAGTGAAAGAACCCGAGCAAATTGTAAACCTCTGAACACAAAGGCTCTTCTCAGAGCCACCCACATCTCTCCGGAAAGAGCTGATCCCCCGACCAATGAATCCCTGTCCCGGTGCTGGGAGCAGATTTCAGATAGAAATGTCAATCCAGTATTGCCGCTCACTCGCTGACATGCTCTGCACCGGGCTTCTCCCCCCACTCTGCACTAAAACACAGGGAAGTTGCTGCATCTTCCTAACCGGGGAACAGTCACAGTTTGTATTAGTTTCATTATTCACAGATTCAGGGGGGAGTTTGTAAAATAGTTAACATGGCGGAGAAATCTCGCCTCACAACTCAAACACTTTATATCAGCTGGAAGGGATGTTAGTAAAATTCCCAACCTGTCTGGGAGAGGAGTTGTGTGGGGATGGAATCGGAGCTGGGGTTGAAATGGGAGCAGATAGGTCGGCTGGTTCTAGAAAGGAGTGGACTGAGGCCGGAATATTACTGACATGCCTGGATTTAATAGATCCGCGTTACTAACTAGCTGCTATATGATGTTGCAGTTTGTACGTGTTCAGCGCGCTCTGTTAACTTCTGTTTGGAATATAAAATGTGGGTTGGACCAGGCAGGAGGCGGAGCTGGATGGTCAAAGACATTTCACTGCTCTGTCTGTCACTCAGTCTGCTCCCCGCCTCTCTCTCATTCTCAGTCAGGTCGGGGCGGGCTGTATAATAAAGGAAAGTGCAGCAGCTCGTCTCTCATTCAGCAGCGATTTGACTGAAGAAGCATCATGTCTGGCAGAGGGAAAGGAGGCAAAGGACTGGGCAAAGGCGGAGCAAAGCGGCACCGCAAAGTGCTTCGTGATAACATCCAGGGCATCACCAAACCAGCAATCCGCCGCCTGGCTCGCCGTGGCGGGGTCAAGCGCATCTCGGGTTTGATCTATGAGGAGACTCGCGGGGTGCTGAAGGTTTTCCTGGAGAATGTGATCAGGGACGCCGTCACCTACACTGAACACGCCAAGCGCAAGACGGTCACCGCCATGGATGTGGTTTACGCTCTCAAACGCCAGGGCCGCACTCTCTATGGATTCGGCGGCTGAGAAACTCCATTTAGCAATGTAACAAAACCCAAAGGCTCTTTTAAGAGCCGCCCAAACCCTCACATTGAGAGCACTGACCTAAGAATGGCAGCAGAATAACGCATCGAGATGGTTTCGCGATTGTAGAGGCAAAATTTCGCATTATAATAGGAAATGTTTCCTGTCATTGATTTCTCTTTTCACGGCGATATGAACGTGCTGCAGAGTTAAACACAAAACCTTTCTCCGCATTCAGCCCTGTAACTGCACAGAGTGAGAGCGGGAAAGAATTATGAAACTCCGCACACCCCATTGCACATAAATGGACAGTTTCAGAAAGCCAGCCCGCTAGAAACTGCCGCCCTCCGGTAAATACCAACAACACCGGGGAAAGCTCATTCCAGCCTGAAGCCTCAGGGAAATTCTCACAAACACGGCAATAAGCGGATCCAGAACAGGTCGCCCTTTTTCAGATAAAGTGAGTGGCTCTGAAAAGAGCCTTTGGGTTATTAGATGAAAGAATGGTCGCTTCACTTCTTGCCGGAGCTGGCACTGGTTTTCTTGGGTAGCAGCACGGCCTGGATATTAGGCAGCACCCCACCCTGAGCGATGGTCACCCCTCCCAGCAGCTTGTTGAGCTCCTCGTCGTTGCGGACGGCCAGCTGCAGGTGTCTGGGGATGATGCGGGTCTTCTTGTTGTCCCGGGCCGCGTTCCCGGCCAGCTCGAGGATTTCAGCGGTCAGATACTCGAGCACAGCAGCCAGATAGACCGGGGCTCCGGCACCCACACGCTGGGCATAGTTACCCTTTCTCAGGTGCCTGTGAACACGGCCCACCGGGAACTGCAGTCCAGCCCGGGAGGAGCGAGACTTGGCCTTGGCCCGAGCTTTACCGCCGGTCTTTCCTCTTCCAGACATTGTCACAATCTCACAAACACTTTCACACAGAATGAGGAAACCCGCCCACATTCACTTCTCTTATAGCTTCAGGAGGAATGGCGGTGCACACAATGCTGATTGGTTATCTGAACAACATTGTGGAGCCGGCAACAAAGTGACCAATCAGATATCTGTTTGAAGCACCAATCAGGAGACCCCACGGTGCTGAGGGCGGAAAGTTTGGGCGGCAAATGTTCAGATTCCAACCGAATATTTATTTCAAATCTTAAATGGGCGCCCAAATAAAATTGAATAAAAAATGTGACTAAATCATTTGAGTATGAGATTGTTGGATTCTCTCTCTTTCCCGCGTCTAGTTTCCCATTATCTGTTAGTTTCTGATTTTGTCTCTGTAACTGACAACAAACCCAAAATAAATTAAACCAAAATAATGCGGAGGCTGCAAATGTGAATTAAAGAGAAAATGCTGGATCAACTCAGCGTGTCTGGTATCATCTGTGGAGAGAAACGTTTCGGATCTGTGGAAGGGGAACTGACTCGACAGGTTTAATCTGGCTGTTGTTTAAAACGTTCTCAGCCGCCGACAGTGTCTAATTCACAGCCATCTGCAAACATAGTAACATTTATTCATATTGTAGACTGCTGCCGCTTCCTCAGTGTTAAAAGTGGAGTGAGCAGTTTGGAGCTAGTGTCAGTATTGAAATGGAGTTTACCCACACCACCGGGGTGCTCTCGATCATGGGTGTGAACATGAACATAAATGGAAAGGGAGTAATTTGTCAGGCTGAACACAAATGCTACGGGAGGTATTGGAGTTCGATTCTCTCTCCAAATCCAGCGACAGAGCCGAGTATGAAGCGGCGACCGAGCATCACTAAATGATGGGATTTTATAAACAACGTACGAAGATCGACATGACGATAACTCGGCATTATACAGGATGTTGTTGTCGTGAAACACAATTAAAACGGATCTGGTTAATCATCATAGAAATGAACCCATAATTTAAAATATGATGGTTTGGCTGCTTCACAGAAGTTGTGGGTGGCTCTTAAAAGAGCCGTTGTGTTTGGGGTGGTTTTCAGTCCATTGTGTAGTTTTACTTGGAGCTGGTGTACTTGGTGACCGCCTTTGTCCCTTCCGACACGGCGTGCTTGGCCAGTTCCCCGGGCAGCAGCAGGCGCACGGCGGTCTGGATCTCCCGGGAGCTGATGGTGCTGCGCTTGTTGTAATGGGCCAGGCGGGAAGCCTCACCCGCGATACGCTCGAAAATATCGCTGACGAACGAGTTCATGATGCTCATGGCCTTGGAGGAGATGCCGGTGTCGGGGTGAACCTGCTTCATCACTTTGTAGATGTATTTATTTCAAAGCTTAAATGGGCGCGAAAATATAAAACAGATAAAATTGAATCGGGACCGTAAAAAATAAATCATTGAGTTTTGAGTATAGGATTGTTGGATTCTCTCTCTTTCCCTAGTCTACAGTTTCCCTTTATCTGTCAGTTTCGGATTTCGGTTTCTCTCTGTAACTGACAACAAACCCAAAATAAATTAAAGCAAAATAATGCGGATGCTGTAAATGTGAATTGAAGAGAAAATGCTGGATAAACTCAGCGTGTCTGGGAGCATCTGTGGAGAGAAACATTTCGGATCTGTAGAAGGTGGATTTAGATCCGAAACTGTCTCCACAGATTTTTACAATCTGGAGTCCCATCGGCTTTAATCTGGCTGCTGGTTAAAACGCTCTCAGTTGCCGGCAGAATGTCTAAATTACAGCCAACTGCAAACATAATAACATTTATTCACATTGTAGACTGCTGCCGCTTCCTCAGTGATAAAAGTGGAGTGAGCAGTTTGGTGCTCATGCCAGTATTGAAATGGAGTTTTCCAGACAACCGGGGTGTTCTCAATTAACTGAAAGATCATTGAGGGTAAACCTGAACATAAATAGGGCAGCACGGTAGCATTTTGGTTAGCACAATTGCTTCACAGCTCAAAGGTCCCAGGTTCGATTCCCGTCTTGGGTCACTGTCTGTGCGGAGTCTGCACGTTCTGCCAGTGTGTGCGTGGGTTTCCTCCGGATGCTCCGGTTTCCTCCCACAGTCCAAAGATGTGAAGGTTAGGTGGACTGGCTATGCTAAATTGCCCTTAGTGGCCAAAATTTCCCTTAATGTTGGGTGGGGCTACTGGGTTATGGGGATAGGATGGGGTTGTGGGCTTGAAATGGTGCTCTTTCCAAGAGCCAGTGCAGACTCGATGGGCCGAATGGCCTCCTTCTGCATTGTACATTCTATGAAAGGGACGTTTTGGAGTTCTATTCTCTCTCCAAATCTAGCGACAGCGGCCGAGGATGAATCAGTCAGAGACCAAAGCGTCACCGAGCAGTCACTAAATGATGGGACTTAATGAACAAGACACATAGATATAGAGGACGATATCTTGGCGTTACCCAGGGTGTTTTTTCTCGAGAAACGCTATGAAAAAATATCTGGCTATTCGTAATAGAAATAAACAAATAATAATTTAAAATATGATAGTTTGACTGGTTCCGAGAAGTTGTGGGTGGCTCTTAAAAGAGCCGTTGAGTTTTTGCTGAGATTGAGAACAGTTTTACTTGGAGCTGGTGTACTTGGTCACCGCCTTTGTCCCTTCCGACACGGCGTGCTTGGCCAGTTCCCCGGGCAGCAGCAGGCGCACGGCGGTCTGGATCTCCCGGGAGCTGATGGTGTGGCGCTTGCTGTAATGGGCCAGGCGGGAAGCCTCACCCGCATACGCTCGAAAATATCGTTGACGAACGAGTTCATGATGCTCATTGCCTTGGATGAGATGCTGGTGTCGGGGTGAACCTGCTTCATCATAGAACATAGAACATTACAGCGCAGTACGGGCCCTTCGGCCCTCGATGTTGCGCCAACCTGTGAAACAAACTGAAGCCTATCTGACCTACGCTATTCCATTTTCATCCATATGTCTATCCAGTGACCACTTAAATGCCCTTAAAGTTGGTGAGTCTACTACTGTTGCAGGCAGGGCGTTCCACACCCCTACTACTCTCTGAGCAAAGAAACTGCCTCTGACATCTGTCCTATATCTACTACCCCTCAATTTAAAGCAATGACCCCTCGTGTTGGTCATCACCATCCAAGGAAAGAGACTCTCACTGTCCACCCTATCTAACCCTCTGACTATCTTATATGTCTCTATTAGGTCACCTCTCAGCCTTCTCCTCTCTAACGAAAACAACCTCAAGCCCTGAGCCTTTCCTCGTAAGACCTTCCCTCCATACCAGGCAACATCCTAGTAAATCTCCTCTGAACCCTTTCCAAAGCTTCCACATCCTTCCTATACTGTGGTGACCAGAACTGCACGCAGTACTCCAGGAGCGGCCGCACCAGAGTTATGTACAGCTGCAGCATGGCCTTGTGGCTCCGAAACTCAATCCCCCTACTTATAAAGGCTAGCACACCATATGCCTTCTTAACTGCCCTATTAACCTGGGTGGCAACTTTCAGGGATTTATGTACCTGGATGCCAAGATCTCTCTGTTCATCTACACTACCAAGAATCCTGCCATTAGCCCAGTACTCTGCATTCCTGTTACTCCTTCCAAAGTGAACCACCTCACACTTTTCCGCATTAAACTCCACCTGCTACCTCTCAGCCCAGCTCTGCAGCTTATCTATATCCCTCTGTATCCTATAACATCCTTCAGCACTATCCACAACGCCACCAACCTTCGTGTCATCTGCAAATTTACTAACCCATCCTTCTACACCCTCTTCCAGGACATTTATAAAAATGACAAACAGCAGTGGGCCCAAAACAGATCCTTGCGATACACCACGAGTAACTGAACTCCAGGATGAACATTTGCCATCAACTACCACCCTCTGTCTTCTTTCAGCTAGCCAATTACTGATGCAAACCACTAAATCACCTTCAATCCCATACTTCCATATTTTCTGCGATAGCCTACCGTGTGGAACCTTATCAAACGCCTTACTGAAATCCATATACACATCAACCGCTTTACCCTCATCCACCTGTTTGGTCACCTTCTCAAAAAACTCAACAAGGTTTGTGAGGCATGACCTACCCTTCACAAAACCGTGTTGACTATCGCTAATCAACTTGTTCTTTTCAAGGTGATTATAAACCCTATCTCTTATAACCTTTTCCAACATTTTACCCACAACCGAAGTAAGGTTCACAGGTCTATAATTACCAGGGTTGTCTCTACTCCCCTTCTTGAACAAGGGGACAACATTTGCTATCCTCTTGTCTTCCAGCACTATTCCTATCGACAAAGACGACATAAAGATCAAGGACAAAGGTTCTGCAATCTCCTCCCTAGCTTCCCAGAGAATCCTAGGATAAATCCCATCTGGCCCAGGGGACTTATCTATTTTTACACTTTCCAAAATTGCTAACACCTCCTCCTTGTGAACCTCAATTCCATCTAGCCTGGTCGACTGACAACATTCTCCTCGAGTATTCTCCTCGACAACATTGTCTTTCTCCAGTGTAAACACTGACGAAAAATATCCATTTAACGCTTCCCCTATCTCCTCTGATTCCACACACAACTTTCCACTATTATCCTTGATTGGCCTTAATCTTACTCTAGTCATTCTTTTGTTCCTGATATACCTATAGAAAGCATTAGGGTTTTCCTTGATCCTATCCGCCAACGACTTTTCGTGTCCCCTCCTCGCTCTTCTTAACTCTCCCTTTAGGTCCTTCCTGGCTAACTTGTAACTCTCAAGTGCCCTAACTGAGCCTTCATGTCTCATCCTAACATAAGCCTTCTTCTTCCTCTTGACAAGTGCTTCAACTTCCTTAGTAAACCACGGTTCCCTTGCTCAACAACTTCCTCCCTGCCTGACAGGTACATACTTATCAAGGACATGCAGTAGCTGTTCCTTGAAAAAGCTCCACATTTCGATTGTACCCATCCCCTGCAGTTTCCTTCCCCATCCTATACATTCTAAATCTTGCCGAATAGCATCATAATTGCCTTTCCCCCAGCTATAATTCTTGCTTTGCGGTATATACCTATCCCTGCCCATTGTTAAAGTAAACATAACAGAATTGTGATCACTATCACCAAAGTGCTCACCTACATCTAAATCTAACACCTGGCCAGGTTCCTAACCCAGTACCAAATCCAATGTGGCATCGCCTCTTGTTGGCCTGTCTACATACTGTGTCAGAAAACCCTCCTGCACACACTGCACAAAAACTGACCCATCTATAGTACTCGAACTATCGTATTTCCAGTCAATATTTGGACAGTTAAAGTCCCCCATAACAACTACCCTGTTACTCTCGCTCCTGTTGAGAATCATCTTTGTAATCCTTTCCTCTACATCTCTGCAACTATTCGGAGGTCTATAGACAACTCCCAACAGGGTTACCTCTTCTCTCCTTTTCCTAACCTCGGCCCATACTACCTCAGTAGACGAGTCCTCAAACGTCCTTTCTACCAGCGTAATACTTTCCTTGATTAAAAATGCCACCCTCTTTTACCATCTTCTCTGTTCTTACAGAAACATCTAAATCCTGGAACCTGCAACAACCATTCCTGTCCCTGCTCTACCCATGTCTCCAAAATCGCCACAACATCGAGATCCCAGGTACCAACCCATGCTGCAAGCTCACCCACCTTATTCCGGATGCTCCTGGCATTGAAGTAGACACACTTCAAACCAGCGTCTTGTTTACCAGTGCACTCTTTCCAACTTTTAACCCTATCCCTGACCTCACTACTCTCAACATCGTGTACACTGGGACTACAATTTAGGTTCCCATCCCCCTGCTGAATTAGTTTAAACCCCCCGAAGAGCACTAGCAAATCTCCCCCCCCCCCCCCCAGGATATTGGTACCCCTCTGGTTCAGGTGAAGACCATCCTGTTTGTAGAGGTCCCACCTACCCCAGAATGAGCCCCAATTATCCAGGAAACCAAAACCCTCCCACCTGCACCATAACTGTAGCCACGTGTTCAACTCCTCTCTCTCCTTATTTCTCACTTCGCTAGCACGTGGCACGGGTAACAACCCAGAGATAACAACTCTGTTTGTTCTAGCTCTCAGCTTCCACCCTAGCTCCCTGAATTTCTGTGTCAAATCCCCATCTCTCTTCCTACCTATGTCGTTGGTACCTATGTGGACCACGACTTGGGGCTGCTCCACCTCCCCCTTAAGGTTCCCAAAAACACGATCAGACACATCACGAACCCTGGCACCTTGGAGGCAACACACCAACCGTGAGTCTCTTTCGTTCCCACAGAACCTCCTGTCTTTTCCTCTAACTATGGTGTCCCCAATGACAAGTGCTCTGTTCCTCTTCTCCCTTCCCTTCTGAGCAACAGGGACAGACTCTGTGCCAGAGACCTGTGCCCTATTGCTTACCCCTGGTAAGTCATCCCCCGCAACAGTATCCAAAACGGTATACTTGTTATAGAGGGGAACAACAACAGGGGATCCCTGCACTGCCTGCCGGTTCCCTCTCCCTCCCCTGGCAGTAACCCATCTACCTTCCTATAACTTGGGGCAGCAGGGTAGCATGGTGGTTAGCATAAATGCTTCACAGCTCCAGGGTCCCAGGTTCGATTCCCGGCTGGGTCACTGTCTGTGTGGAGTCTGCACGTCCTCCCCCTGTGTGCGTGGGTTTCCTCCGGGTGCTCCGGTTTCCTCCCACAGTCCAAAGATGTGCGGGTTAGGTGGATTGGCCATGCTAAATTGCCCGTAGTGTCCTAATAAAAGTAAGGTTAAGGGGGGGGGGGGTTGTTGGGTTATGGGTATAGGGTGGATATGTGGGTTTGAGTAGGGTGATCATGGCTCGGCACAACATTGAGGGCCGAAGGGCCTGTTCTGTGCTGTACTGTTCTATGTTCTATAACTCCTCTCAATAACCCCCTCTACCTCCCGAATGATCCGAAGTTCATCCAGCTCCAGCTCCCTAACGTGGTTCTCCAGGACCTGGAGTTGGGTGCATTTCCCGCAGATGTAGTCAGCAGGGACACTTGAGGTGACCCTTTCCTCCCACATTCTGCAGGAGGAACATTCAACTGCCCTAGCCTCCATTCCCACTGAACTAACTTCCCAACTACTGAAAACTAAAAAAAAACTTGTTAGTTTAGCAATCCGACGGACAGTAATTTATTTTTTGGTTAGAGGAGGAGGATGGGTGGGAGACACTACGTAGGTAGTGTTTTGGGTAAAGCTGTCACTCGAGAACAGCCCCTTCACAAACCACCTTCAACATATGCTGACCGTACTGCACGTATGCAAATCTCCCCGGAACAGCCAATCAGAAGCTCTGCTCTGCTGCCCTCTGCTGGATGCTTGCCTTCACTCTAACTCCTCGGGTCACTTGCGCCGGTACACTTTCAACTTACGCTGACCGCACTGCACGTATGCAAATCTCCCCGGAACAGCCAATCAGAAGCTCTGCTGCCCTCACTTTGTAGATGTAGATGGAGTAACTTTCCTTCCTGCTTCGCCTCCTCTTCTTGCTGCCCTTCACTGGAGTTTTCTTCAGAGCTTTCTTGCCGCCCTTCTTGGGAACTGGCACCTTCTTTTCATCTCCCATCGTCAGGTTCAATTTCACAAACCCAGTAACTGAGCCTGACCCAGCAACTCGAGTTTTATAAATCCAACCACAGCCCTATGCAAATGAGGGATTGGTGCAGGCAATTTTCCTGATTGACTTATTCGCAATGATGTCACTTCTGTATTTCTCTGTTTGGTTCTTTCAGATAGGCAATCATATTTACTGCTCGTCACAGCTTTATATCAGGGCAGGGCAGGAGGCCATTCGACCAATCCTGTCTGTACTGTCTCTCCAAATGGGCAGCTTCCCCAGTCCCGTCATCTTCCACATTCTTCCTTTTCAGATAACAATTTATTCCAACTTTGAACGCTTCCATTGAACCACTCCCCACCACACACTCAGGCAGTGTATTCCAGACTTTAACCACCTCCGGCATCAAAAGTTTATTCCTCTCATTTTGCTTTTGTTTCTGTTCCCAATTCTGTGTCCCTACCTACCCGATTATAGGGTGACAGAGTGTTGACAGCACGGAAGGAGACCCTACAGCTGATCCTGTTTGTGCATGCCATCAAGAAAGTATCGATTCTTAGCCCAGTTTCCAGCTCTTGGCCCCTAACCTTATATGCTCTGGCATTTCAAGTACTCATTTAAACAATTGGTAAGTGTAGTGCGGGTTCCTGACTCTGCCATCCTTTCAGACAGTGAGTTCCACATTTCAAAAAAGTGTTTCCTCACAGCCCCTCTAAAACTCCTGTCCCTTACCTTAAGTCTTAAATCAATTCCCCCTGTATTCGATCCTTTCGCTAAGGAAAACATTCCATCCTATCCAACCTATCTCTGCCCCTCATTTTTTACATCTCAATCAGCTCCCCCCTCAACATTCGCTGCTTCATAGAAAACAGCCTATCCAGACTGTCCGGATAGCAGAGATACCCTAGTCCAGGCAATGTCCTGGTGAATCTCCACTGCACCCTCTCTCACACAAACACTTCCTTGCTATAGCATGGCACACAGTATTCCAGCTGTGGAAAGATCAAAGTAATTGGTAAAAGAAGCACAAGTGAGTTGAGGAGAACATTTCAGTGAGTGGTTCGCGTGTACAGTGCACTGTCAGAGTGCCTTGGAGCAGGTTACATTGAAGCAGTCAAAAGGAAAACAGACTTATCGGAAAAGGAAGAATGTGCAGGGTTATGGTGGTGTAGGGGGCACCAGTTAAGTTGCTCATTCAGAGAGCCGGTGCAGACACAATGGGCCAAATGGCCTCATTTTGCCACATAACAATTCTGCGATTCTGTGAAGGTCAGTAATGAAGGTGGATTAGAGAAGTCCAGACTTTTTTCCTTAGAGAACACCTGGCTCAAAGGAGATTGGATAGACATTTAAAATCTTTAGATTGTGGTCTAGCTGTGGTCTAACTTTTCCTGCAGCATCATCATAAACTCATTGCTTTTAAATTCTATACCTCGCTTATGAATACAAATATTCCCGATGCCTTCTTAATTATGTCACGCCTGGTGCATTTTCTCCATATCCACTCTGCCCGGCCTCCACTTTGTTTTTATCCTGTGTCCCCCACGTTCTAAGCTTCCAAGGAGAGGAAATTTCTTCCCAGGATCCACTCGGTAATGTCCCCTCTAAGTTGATTTTCATTTTTCGAACTCCGAAGAGAATAGGCCGAACCTTTTCATTATCCCGACCAGTCTTTTGTATGACAATGTCTGTTGTATTCTGTTTCCTTGAGTGTCTGAAACATGGATTGTGTGTTTGTCCTGATACCTACTGTTTCTCCAAAGTGTAGATTTTAATCTCTATCTGTTTACCTCTGGAATTGATATTCGTATTGTTCTGTTCATCAGCCGTTTCCTGATGTACTGTATATGAATTTTATTGTATATTATCTATATTACACTGTAGCTGTCAGTAACGATATATATGAATGACATTACAATGTACAGTGCATGCATTTAAGACTCTGATTTGGGTTTATGCACATTTCTCTCCATCTGTCATTTCCTGATGCATTGAATATGATCAAACGTATACTCATTTAGTTGTCAATACCTGGTTCCTCTCAGTAGCTATGAACAGAATATGTACATTGTTGCCATGTGAAAGTTGTTTTCACTCTGTACATTTCAGTGATTTGGAACATTGGATTGTACTGTGCATCTGTCAAAATATTCCAGTGTGGCTGTCTGCTTTCATACATTCACCTCAATCTCTTGTATCAAAGTTTCTGATATTGTTTTATCTGCACATTTCAGTTTCTGATAAATAAGAGTAAACTATTCCATCTTTGTAAGTTTCTGGTTCATTCAGAGCTAGTTTCCATTTCTGATTTGAGGTAATTGAGTGAGTGTGTATGCTATTGTCACGGGAATATGAAACTGCTTTCCACCTGTCAGTTTCTCAAATCCAATTGTCATATTTTTATTGTTAAAGCAAGTTTCTGATAAGCGACTGAGGGCTGTGATCCACGCCTCTCTTTCTCAACATGTTATGTCATCTCAGGGCCTACTCTGTACACGTTGACCTCCGTTAGGAGAATCTGCACTTTATTGTGCAATTCACTTCCTAACATGTGATTGGAGATATTAAACTAGCATTATAAGATAGCATTTAATTTCAATTAGCCTCCTGTGAAGTTTATTTTGTGTGCCTTCTTTTTGGTGACCGTATCTTATTCTATTTCTGTCATATTGTGACTGCAATAAATGTTGGCTTCACTTTGAATTTGTCAATTTGTGTGAATTTGGCTTTCCCTGTAATTTCCAATGTGGATGGAAACACCTGACACTTTGTAATTTTCCGACAGTGAATGGGATCACTGCAAACCCATTACAGTCTCATATGAATTTGTTTTGCTTATTTAATATTTAGCTGACAGTTTCCAGCTTCTGAATCAGTATTATCTTCTGTACCTTTCAGTTACAGCTGTCTCATTGTCTATTTTCTCTCTACAAGTTAGTTCTGCCATGGATGGAAAGGCATCTTTTCATTTTTTTCTGGATCTTTCAGTTATAGCTGTGGAATTGGCTTTTTTCTCTCGACAAGTTAGTTCTGCTATGGATGAAATGTTGTTTTTCTCCTGTACCTTTTAAATTCGGGAAGTGAATGTGGGTTCAGTCTGTATCTGTCATTTTCCTTTATGCAACAGTGTGATTTACTCTCCACTTCTCATTTCCCAATGTGAGAACATTGTTCCTATGCTGTATGTATGTTACTGCAACACAATGGAGATTTAATTCATACCTGTTCTTTATTCTGCTAATTAGATGTGGATTTTACTCTGAATCTTCCAGGCATGGAATGTGGATGTTGTGATCGCTCAGTATCTACAGATGATTTGTGATTGTTTTTTTTTTTACCCTGTCTGTGCCTGACCTGTGAAATTCACATTTACAATGAAGCAAACTGATATTGGGAAGAAGCTGTGGGTTTGAAGTTTGTGTGCATATGTATTATAGGTTGGCGGGTTCTTGATCCCTTGCACTCTGGGTGTAGCTTTGGCAGACAGGCAATAAGCTGAAAGAACGCAATCCACAGCCACCTTAAACACAGCAATTAGGAAGGTAGAAAATTGCTGGTGTTTTTGATAATGCTCACGTTTAAGCAACAAATATACCAAGTGGTAACTGGTCTGGATGTGAAATGTGGTTACTTGGTATTTGTCACCACTGGGTCAGTATGTGAGTCTGTATGTAAACCTGTAACTGTCCATCTCTGAAAGTTCAGGGATTTGTTCAGTATTCATCATTCTCTGCTTCAGTGTGTGACTTTTAAAACATAGAACATACAGTGCAGAAGGAGGCCCTTCGGCCCATCAAGACAGCACCGACCCACTTTAAGCCCTCACTTCCACCCTATCCCCGTTTGTACTAGTCCATCATCCACTAATTACCTGTCTGTGTCTGACATTTGCTGGAATTTGGCAGTGGACATAATTCTTTATGAGACTGTCTCTGATAGGAAGATAACCATTGAATTCATGTTGCAAATTCTAGTTCATAAGTTTTGAGTGAAATTTTTCATGTATCTGTCTGCCGCTAAAATTTTTTAAAATTTTGTGATTATGGAATTGATTCTCTATCTGACAATCTGATGATATGTCTGAGTTTAGGATTCACTCTCCATCAGTCAGTCTCTGAACTGAATGTGTGAGAGATCAATTGTGGTTTGTCAATCTCTGTTTGGTGTGTGTGAGTGTTGTTATCAACTGTACCGCCCAGTCTCTGCACTGCTCTGTGAGTGTGGTTCTATTCTCTGTCAGCCAGAGGTATTGTGTGTGACTGTTGGATACATTCAGTGATCTTCAATCCCTGGCAGTTTGAGAGTGTGGTACTCAATCTGTGTCTCTCATCTATTACAGTTTAATTATTTCACTGCCATTCACTGGAACTGTGTTTAATGGGCTTAATTCTACATCTGAAAGTCTGTGGTTTTGGATGTGTGTGTGGAATATATTCTGTATCTGTTCATGTCGGTCAGTTTCAACTATTTTCTCTATCTGCCATTTTTTGTCGTGGAATCATAGAATCCCTCCAGTGCAGGCGTAGGCCATTCAGCCCATCGAGCCAGCACTGACCCTTGGAAAGAGTAACCTACCTCGGCCCAAGCCTCCACCCTATCCCCATAACCCAGTATCTACATCTAACTTTTTTGGACAATAAGGGAAAATTTATCCTGACCTATCCACCTAACCTGCACATCATTGGACTGTGGGAGGAAACCCACAGGGATAAAGTGCAAACACCAGTCACCCAAAGCCGGAATTGAACCTCGATCCCTGGAGCTGTGAAGCAGCAGTTCAAACCACTGTGCCACCCCCTAATCTGGAATGTGCTTCTGTATCTGTCAGGCACACACCCCTGGTTCGCACACTCTCCTGGTTTACTCACTCCCCTGGTTTACTCACTCCCCCGGCTCACACACTCCCCTGGTTTACAGTCTCCCTTAGTTCTACACACACTGGTTGTTCACATATCACCGGGTACCACTGCCCAGGTTTACACATATCTCTGATATACCAGGTTTTACACTCTCCCCTTGTTTTACGCACACCGCTAGTTTACACATCCCTGGGTACCACACTCCCCAGGTTTACCCACTCCTCTGTTGGAACAGGATTTACACTCTCCCCTTGTTTTACGCACACCGCTAGTTTACACATCCCTGGGTACCACATTCCCCAGGTTTACCCACTCCTCTGTTGGAACAGGATTTACACTCTCTCCTGGTTGTAGACACACCGCTAGTTTACACACCATGGGTACCACACTCCCCCGGTTTACCTACTCCTCTGTTGGAACAGGATTTACACTCTCTCCTGGTTGTAGACACACCGCTAGTTTACACACCATGGGTACCACACTCCCCCGGTTTACCTACTCCTCTTGGTGACTGAGGGAGTTAGCTGAGGAGGGAGTAAGGTGCTCCTTACATTTCATTTCCTATATTTATCAAAGAGCGTGAAGGGAGCCAGGAGTTTAGAGTACAGCTGACTGGAAGTAGAGTCGGAGGGCGGAGGTCCAGTTGGTCCAGGGGGCAGCTAATTATGTAAAGTAAGAGGGGATGGAGGCTAGGGCAGTTGCATACTCCTCCTGTAGGATGTGGGTAGTGAGGGATACCACTGGTGTCCCCGCTGACTATACCTGCGGGAAGTGCACCCAACTCCAGCTCCTCAGAGACCGTTTTAAGGTACTGGAGCTGGAGCTGGATGAACTTCGGATCATCCAGGAGGCAGAGGGGGTTATAGAGAATAGTTACAGGGAGGTAGCCACACCAAAGGTACTGGACAAGAGTAGTTGGGTTACAGTCAGGGGAAAGAAAACTAACAGGCAGACAGTGCAGGGATCCCTCGTGGCCGTTCCCCTTCAAAACAAGTATACCGTTTTGGATGCTGTTTGGGGGGATGACCTACCGGAAGGCCCCAGCGGCCAAGTCTCTGGCACTGAGTCTGGCTCTGGGGCTCAGAAGGGAAGGGGGGAGCATAGAAAAGCAATAGTAATAGGAGATTCAATGGTTAGGGGAATAGATAGGAGATTCTGTGGTCGCGAGCGAGACTCCCGAAAGGTATGTTGCCTCCCGGGTGCCAGGGCCAGGGATGTCTCGGATCGTGTCTTCAGGATCCTGAAGGGGGAGGGTGAGCAGCCAGAAGTCATGGTGCACATTGGTACAAACGACGTAGGTAGGAAAAGGGGTGTGGAGGTAATAAACAAGTTTAGGGAGTTAGGCTGGAAGTTAAAAGCCAGGACAGACAGAATTGTCATCACTGGTTTGTTGCCGGTGCCACGTGATAGCGAGGCTAGGAATAGGGAGAGAGTGCAGTTGACCACGTGGCTGCAGGAATGGTGTAGGAGGGAGGGCTTCAGGTATTTGGATAATTGGAGCGCATTCTGGGGAAGGTGGGACCTGTACAAGCAGGAAGGGTTGCATCTGAACCAGAGGGGCACCAATATCCTGGGGGGGAGGTTTTCTAGTACTCTTCGGGAGGGTTTAAACTAATTTGGCTGGGGAATGGGAAACAGATTTGTAGTCCAGCAACTAAGGAAGACGATAGTCAGGACGCCAAAGCACGTAGTGATGCAGTGGGGAAGGTAACAATGACAAAGGAGAGTACTTGCAGGCAAGGAGATGGGTTGAAGTGTGTATACTTTAATGCAAGAAGCATCAGGAATAAGGTGGGTGAACTTAAGGCATGGATCGGTACTTGGGACTACGATGTGGTGGCCATCACGGAAACTTGGATAGAAGATGGGCAGAAATGGTTGTTGGAGGTCCCTGGTTATAGATGTTTCAACAAGATTAGGGAGGTTGGTAAAAGAGGTGGGGGGGGGGGGGTGGCATTGTTAATTAGAGATAGTATAACAGCTGCAGAAAGGCAGTTCGAGGGGGATCTGCCTACTGAGGTAATATGGGTTGAAGTCAGAAATAGGAAAGAAGCAGTCACCTTGTTGGGAGTTTTCTATAGGCCCCCCAATAGCAGCAGAGATGTGGAGGAACAGATTGGGAAACAGATTTTGGAAAGGTGCAGAAGTCACAGGGTAGTAGTCATGGGTGACTTCAACTTCCCAAACATTGAGTGGAAACTCTTTAGATCAAATAGTTTGGATGGGGTAGTGTTTGTGCAGTGTGTCCAGGAAGCTTTTCTAACACAGTATGTAGATTGTCCGACCAGAGGGGAGGCCATATTGGATGTAGTACTTTGTAATGAACCAGGGCAGGTGATAGATTTGTTAGTGGGGGAGCATTTTGGAGGTAGTGGCCACAATTCTGTGACTTTCACTTTAGTTATGGAGAGGGATAGGTGCGTGCAACAGGGCAAGGTTTATAAGAACATAAGAACATAAGAACTAGGAGCAGGAGTAGGCCATCTGGCCCCTCGAGCCTGCTCCACCATTCAATTAGATCATGGCTGATCTTTTGTGGACTCAGCTCCACTTTCCGGCCCGAACACCATAACCCTTAATCCCTTTATTCTTCAAAAAACTATCTATCTTTACCTTAAAAACATGTAATGAAGGAGCCTCAACTGCTTCACTGGGCAAGGAATTCCATAGATTCACAACCCTTTGGGTGAAGAAGTTCCTCCTAAACTCAGTCCTAAATCTACTTCCCCTTATTTTGAGGCTATGCCCCCTAGTTCTGCTGTCACCCGCCAGTGGAAACAACCTGCCCGCATCTATCCTATCTATTCCCTTCATAATTGGGGGAAGGGTAAATTGGGGGAAGGGTAAATACAATGCTGTCAGACAAGAATTGAAGTGCAGAAGTTGGGAACATAGGCTGTCAGGGAAGGACACAAGTGAAATGTGGAACTTGTTCAAGGAACAGGTACTGCGTGTCTTTGATATGCATGTCCCTGTCAGGCAGGGAAGAGATGGTCGAGTGAGGGAACCATGGTTGACAAGAAAGGTTGAATGTCTTGTTAAGAGGAAGAAGGAGATTTATGTAAGGCTGAAGAAACAAGGTTCAGACAGGGCGCTGGAGGGATACAAGATAGCCAGGAGGGAACTGACGAAAGGGATTAGGAGAGCTAAGAGAGGGCATGAAAAATCTTTGGCGGGTAGGATCAAGGAAAACACCAAGGCCTTTTACACATATGTGAGAAATATGAGAATGACTAGAGCGAGGTAGGTCCGATTAAGGACAGTAGCGGGAGATTGTGTATTGAGTCTGAAGAGATAGGAGAGGTCTTGAACAAGTATTTTGCTTCAGTATTTACAAACGAGAGGGGCCATATTGTTGGAGAGGACAGCGTGAAGCAGACTGATAAGCTTGAGGAGATACTTGTCAGGAAGGAAGATGTGTTGCGCGTTTTGAAAAACTTGAGGATAGACAAGTTCCCCGGGCCTGACGGGATATATCCAAGGATTCTATGGGAAGCAAGAAATGAAATTGCAGAGCCGTTGGCAATGATCTTTTCGTCCTCACTGTCAACAGGAGTGGTACCAGAGGATTGGAGAGTGGCTAATGTCGTCCCCCTGTTCAAAAAAGGGAATAGGGATAACCCTGGGAATTACAGGCCAGTTAGTCTTACTTCGGTGGTAGGCGAAGTAATGGGGAGGGTACTGAGGGATAGGATTTCTGAGCATCTGGAAAGGCATTGCTTGATTAGGGATAGTCAGCACGGATTTGTGAGGGGTAGGTCTTGCCTTGCAAGTTTTATTGACTTCTTTGAGGAGGTGACCAAGCATGTGGATGAAGGTAAAGCAGTGGATGTAGTGTACATGGATTTTAGAAAGGCATTAGATAAGGTTGCCCATGGTAGGCTTATGCAGAAAGTAAGGAGGCATGGGATAGTGGGAAATTTGGCCAGTTGGATAACAAACTGGCTAACCGATAGAAGACTGAGAGTGGTGGTGGATGGCAAATATTCAGCCTGGAGCCCAGTTATCAGTGGCGTACAGCAGGGATCAGTTCTGGGTCCCTTGCTGTTTGTGATATTCATTAACGACTTGGATGCGGGAGTTGAAGGGTGGATCAGTAAATTTGCAGATGATACGAAGATTTGTGGTGTTGTAGATAGTGAGGAGGGCTGTTGTCGGCTTCAAAGAGACATAGATAGAATGCAGAGCTGGGCTGAGAAGTGGCAGATGGAGTTTAACCCTGACAAGTGTGAGGTTGTCCATTTTGGAAGGACAAATATGAATGCGGAATACAGGGTTAATGGTAGGGTTCTTGGCAATGTGGAGGAGCAGAGAGATCTTGGGGTCTATGTTCATAGATCTTTGAAAGTTGCCACTCAAGTGGATAGAGCTGTGAAGAAGGCCTATGGTGTGCTAGCGTTCATTAGCAGAGGGATTGATTTTAAGAGCCATGAGGTGATGATGCAGCTGTACAAAACCTTGGTCGGGCCACATTTGGAGTACTGTGTGCAGTTCTGGTCACCTCATTTTAGGAAGGATGTGGAAGCTTTGGAAAAGGTGCAAAGGAGATTTACCAGGATGTTGCCTGGAATTGTTGTATTTTATATTTTCCCCGCGTCTTGACTGTGATAGAGAAATTCAAACAGCATTCATTAGGTAAGCAAAACTGTACTTTATTCACTAATTAGAACTGCTAGCAGAAATTGGCTGATACTTGGAAAGTCGGAAGGCAGTCAA
Organism: Scyliorhinus canicula; assembly: GCF_902713615.1. Classification (NCBI taxonomy): domain Eukaryota; kingdom Metazoa; phylum Chordata; class Chondrichthyes; order Carcharhiniformes; family Scyliorhinidae; genus Scyliorhinus; species Scyliorhinus canicula. Next base: position 295,111 of record NC_052172.1, on the reverse strand, counting down.
TTACAAACTGCGGAGTCCGTCCCAAGTCTGCGCTAGTACAGAAAAAGAAGGCGATTCTTATACATTATAGGATCAAGATAACATGAATACAGCTTGGTCAGGAATTTGGTCAAAAGTAAAACATAAGTAATAATCGTTACCATGGCGGCTCCTTGCTGACCGCCAGGGGACGTGAGTTTCATATTATTATCTTGTCTTTGTTTTAAGTAAGGGAAGAAGTTGTTTAGGAACAGGAAGAGATAGTTGTTCAGCTTGTTATGTATTACGACTACTTCGGGCTCCAAGCCTTATCTAGACTCTCAGGACATGCTGTCTATGTGTATTATGAATCTGTGTCTTAGGTTAAATTCAATTGTACCAAGAAGACTTGACTAGTTTTCCCATCATGCCATTATTTGCTTCACACAATACCACACTCCCCCCTTTTGTCATATCATGACAACTGGCTAAATAGGTATATCCATGATTCGTTTGAAAATGCATTTACACAAGCAGGAAAGCAATCCTATCCCTAATAGCATTAGTAGCAGTAGAAGAAAGGCATTAAAGATCCAGTCAAATAATCCATGACCCAACCACCCTAGCCAATAGGTTATAGTCATGAAATTCACTGCCAATTTCTTGAATTTGAGCAGCCTGTCTCTTAATATGGTCGGCCAGGTTAGTGATATTTTCAGAGCCATCTGGAATGTAAGTACAGCACTCTTGGCCTATGATAGCGCACACTCCTCCCTGCAAGGCTAACAGATAATCCAAAGCCAGTCGATTTTGTAATGCCACGGTCCGGACAGCCACTAGCTCAGCTGAGACCTCGGCCAGTGCCTGTCTAGTGTCCCTGGCTTCTGTTGCCGTTACGTTTGCCAGATTTTCCAATGCTGAGGCCATGTAGATCAGTTCGTTCATGCCTTGCCCGTTCCGTTTTAGAAATTGTTCTTTTTGCTCGCGAGGGGGAGTGCTTAAGGATGGGTTGGTGATGCATTTGGGGTATGACATATCCCAAAAAGCAGGATCCTGTCCAATCCATGGGGAGCCACGGATATGCTTTAGTGCCACATATGAAATAGGTTCCATTGTAGGCTGTAAAATCATCAGCTGATGTCATCCAGGGGATTGTATTGGTAGGTTGCACCTACTTTGCCCCATTAACTTTCCTTTCCCTGATTTATTAAAACATATGGGACCTTGAACATTATATGAGTGGACAGTGAGGGAGGGTGGAGTCAAGGCATGATTACAGGTAGGTTGATACGAAGCTGAAAATGTAGTCATGTCATAGCAGATCTCCATATTTTCATATTCCCCCTATCTCCCCTGATTCCTGTTTTATTTTGTCATAAAATCCATTGAACTGTCTCTGCGGTATGAAGGGGGAGAGATTGGAGAGGTATTCCTTCCCTTGAATGGACAGGAATGTGGGTGCAAACCCAACACTTGCTAATATTCAATTTTTCGGCGTAAAGATATGACATATGTAAATAGGTATTGGAAGGCAGGTCTCGTTTAGTTCGTTTTTTTTTACTACCGAGTGGCCATCAAGGCTAAATAGTCCAGAAAGTCCAAAAATTATACTGAAGATCTTCATCCTGTGTTCTCGTCTGGGTTGGAGACTATCTTCTTGCAATGGGATAGATGTATCCAACTTGAACGTCCTTCAAGTTTGACCGAAGTTGGCGTCGTCAGTAGTACAAGGAATGGTCCGCTCCAGCGTTGTTCTAGTTTCTTTCTGTCCCAGTTTTTTTTACCAACACGAGGTCTCCGGGTTTGACCACTGGATATCGAGGGACGGCTGTCCCTGTCGTTACTGGTAGAGCAGAGGGCAGCAGAGCAGAGCTACTGATCAGCTGTTCTGGGGAAATTTGCATACGTGCAGTGAGGTCAGCCTAAGTTGAAGGTGAACCTGCGAAGAAGACCCAAGGAGTTTGAGTAAAGGCAAGCAACCAGCAGAGGGCAGCAGAGCAGAGCTACTGATCAGCTGTTCTGGGGAAATTTGCATACGTGCAGTGAGGTCAGCCTAAGTTGAAGGTGAACCTGCGAAGAAGACCCAAGGAGTTTGAGTAAAGGCAAGCAACCAGCAGAGGGCAGCAGAGCAGAGCTACTGATCAGCTGTTCTGGGGAAATTTGCATACGTGCAGTGAGGTCAGCCTAAGTTGAAGGTGAACCTGCGAAGAAGACCCAAGGAGTTTGAGTAAAGGCAAGCAACCAGCAGAGGGCAGCAGAGCAGAGCTACTGATCAGCTGTTCTGGGGAAATTTGCATACGTGCAGTGAGGTCAGCCTAAGTTGAAGGTGAACCTGCGAAGAAGACCCAAGGAGTTTGAGTAAAGGCAAGCAACCAGCAGAGGGCAGCAGAGCAGAGCTACTGATCAGCTGTTCTGGGGAAATTTGCATACGTGCAGTGAGGTCAGCCTAAGTTGAAGGTGAACCTGCGAAGAAGACCCAAGGAGTTTGAGTAAAGGCAAGCAACCAGCAGAGGGCAGCAGAGCAGAGCTACTGATCAGCTGTTCTGGGGAAATTTGCATACGTGCAGTGAGGTCAGCCTAAGTTGAAGGTGAACCTGCGAAGAAGACCCAAGGAGTTTGAGTAAAGGCAAGCAACCAGCAGAGGGCAGCAGAGCAGAGCTACTGATCAGCTGTTCTGGGGAAATTTGCATACGTGCAGTGAGGTCAGCCTAAGTTGAAGGTGGTTTGTGGAGGGGCTGTTGGCAAGTGACAGTTATACCCGAAACACTTTGTGAGTGTTTCCCACCCTACCTCCTCCTCTAACCAACCCCCCCACCCCACGGTGGTTGGGAAGCGGGAGCAGGGGCCTGTCGTGAAGGTGAGTGAGTGCCTTTAAATTTGCTTACCTTTCAGCGGGATCAGGGTTTGAGATAATATCAGGTAAGCTCTTCCTTTCTTTTTCTTTTTCTTGTTTTTTTTTTAATCTAGAGGGGATGTCAGGGAAGGCAGTACAATGCTCCTCCTGCAGAATGTTTGAGGTGAGGGACGCCGTCAGTGTCCCTGCTGATTTCATCTGTGGGAAGTGCACCCAACTCCAGCTCCTCAAAAACCGTGTTAGGGACCTGGAGCTTGAGCTGGATGAACTTCGGATCATTCGGGAGGCAGAGGGGGTCATTGATAGGAGCTTCAGGGAAGTAGTTACACCAAAGACTGGAGATAGATGGGTAACTGTAAGAGGGACTGGGAAGAAGCAGTCAGTGCAGGGACCCCCTGCGGTCGTTCCCCTGAGTAACAAGTATACCGTTTTGGATACTTGTGGGGGGGACGACTTACCAGGGGTAAGCCATGGGGTACGGGCCTCTGGCACGGAGTCTGTCCCTGTTGCTCAGAAGGGAAGGGGGGAAAGGAGTAGAACATTAGTAATTGGGGACTCAATAGTCAGGGGCACAGATAGGAGATTTTGTGGGAGCGAGAGAGACTCACGTTTGGTATGTTGCCTCCCAGGTGCAAGGGTACGTGATGTCTCGGATCGTGTTTTCCGGGTCCTTAAAGGGGAGGGGGAGCAGCCCCAAGTCGTAGTCCACATTGGCACTAACGACATAGGTAGGAAAGGGGACAAGGATGTCAGGCAGGCCTTTAGGGAGCTAGGATGGAAGCTCAGAGCGAGAACAAACAGAGTTGTTATCTCTGGGTTGTTGCCCGTGCCACGTGATAGTGAGATGAGGAATAGGGAGAGAGAGCAATTAAACACGTGGCTACAGGGATGGTGCAGGCGGGAGGGATTCAGATTTCTGGATAACTGGGGCTCTTTCTGGGGAAGGTGGGACCTCTATAGACAGGATGGTCTACATCTGAACCTGAGGGGCACCAATATCCTGGGGGGGAGATTTGTTAGTACTCTTTGGGGGGGTTTAAACTAATTCAGCAGGGGCATGGGAACCTGGATTGTAGTTTTGGGGTGCGAGAGATTGAGAGTAGAGAGGTCAGGAGCACAGTTTTGACTTCGCAGGAGGGCGGCAGTGTTCAGGTCTGTGGTTTGAAGTGTGTCTATTTCAATGCCAGGAGTATACGAAATAAGGTAGGGGAACTGGCAGCATGGGTTGGTACCTGGGACTTCGATGTTGTGGCCATTTCAGAGACATGGATAGAGCAGGGACAGGAATGGTTGTTGCAGGTTCCGGGGTTTAGGTGCTTTAGTAAGGTCAGAGAAGGGGGCAAAAGAGGGGGAGTTGTGGCGCTGCTAGTCAAGGACAGTATTACGGTGGTAGAAAGGATGCAAGATGGGGACTCTTCTTCCGAGGTAGTATGGGCTGAGGTTAGAAACAGGAAAGGAGAGGTCACCCTGTTGGGAGTTTTCTATAGGCCACCTAATAGTTCTAGAGATGTAGAGGAAAGGATGGCGAAGATGATTCTGGAAAAGAGCGAAAGTAACAGGGTAGTTGTTATGGGAGACTTTAACTTTCCTAATATTGACTGGAAAAGATATAGTTCGAGTACATTGGATGGGTCGTTCTTTGTACAATGTGTGCAGGAGGGTTTTCTGACACAATATGTTGACAGGCCAACAAGAGGTGAGGCCACTTTGGATTTGGTTTTGGGCAATGAACCAGGACAGGTGTTAGATCTGGAGGTAGGTGAACACTTTGGAGACAGTGACCACAATTCGGTGACCTTTACGTTAGTGATGGAAAGGGATAAGTATACCCCGCAGAGCAAGAGTTATAGCTGGGGGAAGGGCAATTATGATGCCATTAGACATGACTTAGGATGTGTTGGTTGGAGAAGTAGGCTGCAAGGGTTGGGCACACTGGATATGTGGAGCTTGTTCAAGGAACAGCTATTGCATGTTCTTGATAAGTACGTACCAGTCAGGCAGGGAGGAAGGGGTCGAGCGAGGGAACCGTGGTTTACCAAAGAAGTGGAATCTCTTGTTAAGAGGAAGAAGGAGGCCTATGTGAAGATGAGGCGTGAAGTTTCAGTTGGGGCACTTGATAGTTACAAGGAAGCGAGGAAGGATCTAAAGAGAGAGCTGAGACGAGCAAGGAGGGGACATGAGAAGTCTTTGGCAGGTAGGATCAAGGAAAACCCAAAAGCTTTCTATAGGTATGTCAGGAATAAAAGAATGACTAGGGTAAGAGTAGGGCCAGTCAAGGACAGTGGTGGGAAGTTGTGTGTGGAGGCTGAGGAGATAAGCGAGATACTAAATGAATACTTTTCGTCAGTATTCACTCAAGAAAAAGATAATATTGTGGAGGAGAATGCTGAGACCCAGGCTATTAGAATAGATGGCATTGAGGTGCGTAGGGAAGACATGTTGGCAATTCTGGACAAGGTGAAAATAGATAAGTCCCCGGGGCCGGATGGGATTTATCCTAGGATTCTCTGGGAAGCCAGGGAAGAGATTGCTGAGCCTTTGGCTTTGATTTTTAGGTCATCATTGGCTACAGGAATAGTGCCAGAGGACTGGAGGATAGCAAATGTGGTCCCTTTGTTCAAGAAGGGGAGTAGAGATAACCCCGGTAACTATAGGCCGGTGAGCCTAACGTCTGTGGTGGGTAAAGTCTTGGAGAGGATTATAAAAGATACGATTTATAATCATCTAGATAGGAATAATATGATTAGGGATAGTCAGCATGGTTTTGTGAAGGGTAGGTCATGCCTCACAAACCTTATCGAGTTCTTTGAGAAGGTGACTGAACAGGTAGACGAGGGTAGAGCAGTTGATGTGGTGTATATGGATTTCAGTAAAGCGTTTGATAAGGTTCCCCACGGTCGTCTATTGCAGAAAATACGGAGGCTGGGGATTGAGGGTGATTTAGAGATGTGGATCAGAAATTGGCTAGTTGAAAGAAGACAGAGAGTGGTAGTTGATGGGAAATGTTCAGAATGGAGTTCAGTTACGAGTGGCGTACCACAAGGATCTGTTCTGGGGCCGTTGCTGTTTGTCATTTTTATAAATGACCTAGAGGAGGGCGCAGAAGGATGGGTGAGTAAATTTGCAGACGACACTAAAGTCGGTGGAGTTGTAGACAGTGCGGAAGGATGTTGCAGGTTACAGAGGGACATAGATAAGCTGCAGAGCTGGGCTGAGAGGTGGCAAATGGAGTTTAATGTGGAAAAGTGTGAGGTGATTCACTTTGGAAAGAATAACAGGAATGCGGAATATTTGGCTAATGGTAAAATTCTTGGTAGTGTGGATGAGCAGAGGGATCTCGGTGTCCATGTACATAGATCCCTGAAAGTTGCCACCCAGGTTGATAGGGTTGTGAAGAAGGCCTATGGTGTGTTGGCCTTTATTGGTAGAGGGATTGAGTTCCGGAGCCATGAGGTCATGATGCAGCTGTACCAAACTCTGGTACGGCCGCATTTGGAGTATTGCGTACAGTTCTGGTCGCCTCATTATAGGAAGGACGTGGAAGCTTTGGAACGGGTGCAGAGGAGATTTACCAGGATGTTGCCTGGTATGGAGGGAAAATCTTATGAGGAAAGGCTGATGGACTTGAGGTTGTTTTCGTTAGAGAGAAGAAGGTTAAGAGGTGACTTAATAGAGGCATACAAAATGATCAGAGGGTTAGATAGGGTGGACAGCGAGAGCCTTCTCCCGCGGATGGAGGTGGCTAGCACGAGGGGACATAGCCTTAAATTGAGGGGTAATAGATATAGGACAGAGGTCAGAGGTGGGTTTTTTACGCAAAGAGTGGTGAGGCCGTGGAATGCCCTACCTGCAACAGTAGTGAACTCGCCAACATTGAGGGCATTTAAAAATTTATTGGATAAGCATATGGATGATAAGGGCATAGTGTAGGTTAGATGGCCTTTAGTTTTTTTTTTCCATGTCGGTGCAACATTGAGGGCCGAAGGGCCTGTACTGCGCTGTATCGTTCTATGTTCTATGTTCTATGTTCTATGTACCTGTTTTACCTGTGAGTGAAGAAACTTCAAAGAAAGTGTTAATTGCATCAAATAGTTCTGCATTTGTTCCCTCATCACATTGAGGTCTACTCCCTCTAGGGGTTTTTTTCATGGGCATCCCAGGGAGTCCTCATTGGCCGACCATAGACTATCTCTGCAGCTGACAGTCCGGTCCGCGAATGGGGAGTCACTTGCATGTGAAACAGTGCTAAGGGTTATACTTTTAGCCAATTTAACCCAGTTTCTTCAGTTAATTTAGATAATTTTTCTTTTCAAGTCCCGTTGGCTCTTTCCAAAATTCCTGCTACCTGCGGGTGATACGCGCAGTGCAGTTGCTGTTTAATTACAAGGGCTTTGCACAATTCAGTATTGATCCGAGCTACAAAATGTGGTCCATTGTCTGAGCTCACCATTTTGGGTACCCCAAAACGAGAAATGACTTCCGTTAACAACAACTTCACTATTGTATGTGCCGTACAATTAGTGGTGGGGAAGGCTTCAATCCATTTACTAAACACATCAATTATTACTAAACAATATTTATAACACTGTGCTTTTGACAATTCGATAAAATCAAGCTGTATACAAGCAAAAGGATCATCTGGCAAGGGGGTGGTTCCCGGAGGGCATTTAATCTTGTTATGTTTCATGCAAATGACGCATCGATCCAGCCGTGTTTGCGCTGCTGTATTCAAATCTGGGTGCCACCAAGCTTTTAGGAGGAGCTGTACCACTCCCTCCTTACCAAGATGGGTACAAGAATGCAAATAATCAACAAGTAACGGCAATAAAGAATTCGGAATACAAACTTGACCAACTGGAGTCAGCCAGAGGTCTCGTGTCAAGGAGTGCGAACACTTCATTGACTTCCATAGTGTTCGCTCAGAATCAGAGGCGTCCCTCTGTAAATTTTGAACTTCAGCTATCTCTGGCATGCCCTTCGTCCGTAATGCAGGTACCTGGTTTAGAGCCTGATTAGCCCCACTGGGAACAATTAAAGAGGTTGATGAAGCTGCAGTTTTAGCAGCTGAATCAGCACGGGCATTTCCTAATTGAACAGGAGTGTCACCCTTCGTGTGCGTAATGCATTTAATAACTGCCAATTGACGGGGTAGCTGAATAGCATCGAGGAGATTTTTAACCCAAAGTGCATTTTGAATGGGAGTTCCCACAGAGGTGAGAAAACCTCGCCATTTTAAAAAGAGTAGGTCATACGACGAAAGGTTGAGGGTGCTAGGTCTTTTCTCATTAGAACGGAGAAGGATGAGGGGCGGCTTGATAGAGGTTTATAAGATGATTAGGGGAATAGATAGAGTAGACAGTCAGAGACTTTTTCCCCGGGTGGAACACACCATTACAAGGGGACATAAATTTAAGGTGAATGGTGGAAGATATAGAGGGGATGTCAGATGTAGGTTATTTACCCAGAGAGTAGTGGGGGCATGGAATGCACTGCCTGTGGAAGTAGTTGAGACGGAAATGTTAGGGACCTTCAAGCGGCTATTGGATAGGTACATGGATTAGGGTAGAATAATGGGGTGTAGGTTAACTTCTTAAGGGCAGCACGGTAGCATTGTGGATAGCACAATTGCTTCACAGCTCCAGGGTCCCAAGTTCGATTTCGACTTGGGTCACTGTCTGTGTGGAGTCTGCACATCCTCCCCGTGACTGCGTGGGTTTCTTCCGGGTGCTCCGGTTTTCTCCCACAGTCCAAAGATGTGCAGGTTGGGTGGATTGGCCATGAAAAATTGTCCAAAATTCTATGATTAACCGAGGACAAAAGTTCGGCGCAACATCGTGGGCCGAACGGCCTGTTCTGTGCTGTATTTCTCTTCTTCTCTTCTCTGTTGTACCAGGCTTTACAGTCTCCCCTGGTTTTACACAGATTGTTAGTTCAGACATCCCTTGCTACCACACTCCCCAGGTTTACACAGTCCTCTGTTCTCCCAGGATTTACACTGTCTCCTGGTTTTATACACGCTGCAAATTTACACCCACCCGGGTACCACACTCTCCAAGTTTACACACTTGTTTATTGTGCACACTCGACTGGCTTTACCCACCCCCTGGTTTTACACACCCTCCTGCTTTACACACACACTAATTTTACATACTGTCCTGGTCTTATACATTTCACTGATTTATAGACACCCATATTGAGCAATTCCCTGCTTTTACACAATCCATACTTAAACAGACTTTACCTTTAGTTTTCACCCACCCCTGGCTTTACACCTTCCAGTTTCATAGACATCTGTATTGCACAATCACTGGGTTTGCACACTCCAATGCTTTACACACTCCACTGATTTTGCACAATCACATGTTTTTATCAGTGCTTAAAAGCAGGAGAGTGTGGACAACAGGTGAGTGTGAAAAGCGGAGAATGTGTAAACTTGGAGAGTGTAAAACCAGGGGAGTGTGTAAAGCCAAGCATAACAGAAGAGTGGGTAAACCTGGGAAGTGTGCAAACTATTGGAAGTGTGTAAACCAGGGTCGTGTGTGGAACAGGGGAGTGTATTAAGCAGATGGATGTGTTAACCAGGATAATGTGTAACTTATAGGACTGTGTAAAACAAGGAGGGTGTGCAAAACAAGGGGAGTGTGTAAACCTGTGAATGTGTGAAATGAGGGAATTTGTAAAATGAGTTAAGTGTCTAAACACAGGGGGGGCTGTGCTCAGAGGGGGTAGCACGCACGTGGAGGCTCTCCACTACAATCAAAAATACCTTTACGTGCAACAATTGAAATATTTTGGAAAGTTTCGAACTTGGCATAAGGAGGCACTTTCCAGAGTACAGGGGAATAAAAGAAAGAACTATTGTGTGAGCGACTAAAGAATTGTAAGTGAAGACACAGTGCCAGCATAGTGGGCGGCTCCTCCACTGGTGCCGGCAGTTCGGGCTGATCAAAGGAGAACTCCGTCTTTTTGGAGGTGTTTTTTTTCCTCTCTTGTTGTCTCCTCCCGTGGGTCTTTATTTCTCTCTCTCTCTCTCATGGGATCTCTCTCCACATGGTCCCTCCTTTTTGTCTTCCTCCGTTTTCTTTGTTGCTTGTCTCGTTGGCTTATGTTTCCATTTCTCGGGGGTTTATTTTCCCTTTTCTCTCTCTGCGGGGCTGGAGTGATTGCCCACTGCATCGTGGGTGGCCTCCCGCGCAGGTACCGGCACTTCGGGCTTGTCAGCCCGTTTGGAACAGATCTCAGTTTTCTTCATCGGGGATTTTGTTTTCTCAGTTCTCTTCTCCTTTTTGTTTGTTTCTTAGGGAACTCTCTCCTTTTTTCTTTCTTTTCTTCCATTTTTTCTCTCTCTCCCCTTTTGTTTTCTCTTTTTCTCGCTCTCCTCCCACAGCACTGTGAAACAATCACCCTTTTTTCAATAAAAACTTGCCAAACCTACCACTGATCTGTTCCCCAAATGTGAAGAAGACGGGAGACAAAAGAAGGAGAAATAAAATGATGGGAAAAGGCCAGGCCAGAAGCTGCATGGGGACCAGACGTGGAAGGGGTCTGGAGCGGAGGCAATCGGATTGGGGACCAGCGCACGAGGCAGCGGAGCACAAGTCTCGCCGGAGCAAAAAAGGCGGAACAGCCAAGTACAAAACCCTCCCTCACTGGAAGGGAACTGGACGGAGGCATCCCTCTCAGAGGCACTGAAAGAGCATCATCAAGAAATTCAAACTGACATACAGGCCGCGATGAAAGAGGCATTTGCTGAAACTCTGCTGCAAATACAGATAGCTCTGAGCAGGGCCGAAAAGAAACTGGAGGCTCAGGAAGCCACCATCAAAGGCCTTGAGAGAGCCGCAACCGACCAAACCCACCGAGGGTGGCTCTGGAAAAGGAGGTGGAGAGACTGGTCGCAGCGCAGGGTAACCTGAGTGGAAAGGTCAAGGACCAGGAAAATCGGTCATGGAGGCAGAACCTGTGAATCGTGGGCCTACCAGAAGGAACCGAAGGCAAAGTGCCCACGGACTACATGGCTCAAATGCTGGGCAACGTGGTGGGAAGGGTGATCTTCCCAAACCCACCAGAAATAGACAGGGATCACCAGTCGCTGCGACCGAATCCCAAGGCTGGGGAATAACCAAATGCCATCAAAGCCAAAGTACAGCAATACCAGCACTGGGAAAGAATCCTGCTCTGGGCCAGGCAGTCCAGGAACTGCAATTGGGAAGGACACAGACTCCGAATTTATCAGGACATTGGGGCTGACCTGGCCATGTGCAGAGCTGGATTTAACAGGGCGAAAGCAGCGCTGTACGAAAGCGGCGAACACTTAAGAATGTTATATCCAGCTAGGCCTGGGTCACATACCAGGGCAAAAAACATTTTTTTATGGCCCCAGCTGAAGCAGATACATTTGTTACAGACTGCGGGCTGGGGCCGTGATCACAGGAGAGGCGGGAGGGGTCCAGGCGAAGACTGGCAGTGCGATCACAAACCAAGTGGCGGGGAGGGGGGTGAGAAAAGAACCTCATCCCCCCTCCACCCCCCACAACACAACCCGGCTTGATGAACTATGAGCTGCCATCCGAGTGACCGCTGGAGATGGAAGATGGTGGCCACATACGTACAGACAAGGGCAAAAGGCGGAGGACCAAGTATCGGGCATGATGTGGAAAGAACATACAGAAACCACAGAGATTGGGTGGGAGGACAGCGGGACAGTAACTCCCGGGAGGAGGGTCACCACACTAGCGGGAGAGCTAACACCGGGAACATGCAGCAGATAGAGGCCGCGGCTGTCTTCCAATGGGGGGGGGGGGGGGGGGGGGGCAGTGCCTGGCAGGGGGAGTGGGAACAAGCAGCGGGGACGGAGAAGTAAAGGAGGAAAAGAGCTGGGGGAAGGGGGACAGAGGGGGAGGGGAAGGGAAAGGGGATGGGAGAGTGGGGACGGGAAGGGGGGGTGATGGGGAAAGGGACAGGAATGGAGAAAAACGGATAATATGGCTACATAGGGCCACAGGCAGGGGCCCAGAACAAAGAAGCTCTGCAGACAACCACCCAGTACGGTCTCTGGGCGAAGGGAGACCCTGGAGTACAGGGGCCTAACTATGTGGCAGACGCACTGTTGGCAGCCGTGCTTGGTGCCCCCTGGACAAAGGGAAACCCCGGAGTGCAGGGGCGCATCTACCAGGTAAGTATGGTTAATCCCACAGGAGCAGGGGGACAAAATTCCCCACCAGTCACCCGGAATGTCAGGGACATAACGGCCCAGTGAAAAGATCCAGAGTCTTCATCCACCGAAGAAGCATGAGGGCCGACATAGTTATCCTCCAAGAGAGACACCCGAGAGACCAGCACAGGCAGCAGGTAAGGAAGGGCTGGGTGAGACAGACTTACCGTTCCTGCTATGGGATGAGTGCCAGGGGGTAGTGATTCTGTTGAAGAACAGGATGATGTTTAAGCAGACGAAGATGGTAACGGACTCAGGGGGATGGTCCGTCATGGCTGGATGGCGCAGCGGTAGTACTGTCAACGTGGAAGCTCCCAACTGGGACAACGCAAAATTTATTAAAAAAACCATGGTGGAAATACCCTACATAGCGACGCACCGACTGATCATGGTGGGGGGGTGGGGGGACTTCAACTGTGTACAGGAGCGACAGGCAGGTCAAACCGCAGAACGTGGAAGACCTTCTCCATGGAGAAAGAACCCGGTCGCTTCATGGGGCAGATGGGGACAGTGGATCCATGGAGGATCACCCGCCCAGGGCAGAAGGAGTTCTCCTTCTTCTCTCAGTCCACAACGTATACGCAAGGATTGACTTCTTTGTGGTCACAAAATGGGTGCTCCCAGGGCTGGTCAAGGCGGAGTACTCCACAAGCGGAATCTCCGACCACGTTCCACATTATATGGATGTGATGTTAGAGACAGGCAGCACCCAACGCCCCACATGGAGGTTGGACACTGCCCTACAAGGACTTCAGCGAGAGGGTATCGCAGGCCATAGCGGAGTAGACGACAAACAAGATGGTGGAGGTTTCATCCTCCACGTTCTGTGAGGCGCTAAAGGCCATGATTAGAGGGGAAAATGGGCAGAATGGTGGCACAGTGGGTTAGCACTGCAGCCTCACTTACGCCGAGGTCCCAGGTTTGATCTCGGCTCTGGGTCACTGTCTGTGTGGAGTTTGCACATTCTCCCCGTGTTTGCGTGGGTTTCGCCCTCACAACCCAAAGATGTGGAAGCCAGGTGGATTGCCCACGCTAAATTGCCCCTTAATTGAAAAAAGAAAATTAAAAAATGGATTGGGTACTCTAAATTTAAAAAAGAGGGGACATTATTGCGAAGGGATAGGAGAGAGAGGCTCGGCAGCAGCTGGTCCCAACAGCAGAGCTCTTGGCGGAAAGGAAAAAGCTACAAATGGACTTTAAGAACTAGGAGCAGAAGTAGACCGTCCGGCCCTTCGAGCCTGCTCCGCCATTCTATAAGATCATGGCTGATCTATTCGTGGTCTCAGAACCACTTACCCGCATTCTCGCCATATCCCGTAATTCCTTTATTTTTCAAAAAAACATCTACCCTATCTTTAAATATATTCAATGAAGTAGCGTCTACTACTCCCTTCGGTAGGGAATTCCATACTTTAACCACCCTCTGAGTGAAGAAGTTCCTCCTTGATTCAGTCCTAAATCTGTTCCCCCTAATCTTGAGGCTATGCCCTCTTGTCCTACTTTCACCTACCAGTGGAAACATCCTTTCTACTTCTATCTTATCCATTCACTTCAAAATTTTATATGTTTCTATTAGATCCCCCCTCAACCTTCTGAATTCCAGTGAATATAATCCCAATCTACTCAGCCTCTCCTCATACGACAACCCCCTCAACTCCGGAATCAGCCTAGTGAACCTCCTCTGCACCCCCTCTAGTGCTAGCACATCCAGTCTCCAGTGTGGAGACCAAAACTGCACCCAATACTCCAGGTGTGGCTTCACCAGCACCTTGTACAACTGCAACATTACCTCTCTGCTTTTAAACTCAATCCCCTTCGCAATGAAGGACAAAATTCCATTTGCCTTCCTAATTACTTGTTGCACCTGCAGACCAACCTTCTGTGACTCATGCACAAGTACACCCAGGTCCCTCTGCATAGCAGCATGCTGCAGCTTTTTACCATTTAAGTAATAATCCGTTCTATTGTTACTCCTACCAAAATGCACGACTTCACACTTATTGACATTATACTCCATCTGCCAGACCTTTGCCCACTCACTCAATGTGTCAATGTTCCTCTGTAAGATTTTACAGTCCTCAGTACACTTTGCTCTGCCACACACCTTTGTGTCATCTGCAAACTTGGATACCTTACACGTAGTTCCCAACTCCAAATCGTCTATATAAATTGTAAATAATTGTGGTCCCAAAACCGATCCCTGAGGCACACCACTCGTCACTGATTGCCAGCCAGAATAGCACTCATTTATTCCCACTCTTTGATTCCTGTTAGTCAACCAATCCTCTATCCATACTTGTACTCTACCCTTAACACCATGCATCCTTATCTTATGCAGCAGCCTCTTGTGCGGTACCTTGTCAAAGGCCTTTTGGAAATCTAGGTACACCACATCCACTGGGTCCCCTTTGTCTACCTTGCTTGAAATGTCTTCATAGAATTCCAAGAGATTCGTCAAGCATGACGTGCACTTCATGAATCCATGCTGCGTCCATTCAATGGGACAATTTCTATCGAGGTGCCCTCCTATCTCTTTCTTGATAATAGACTCAAGCATCTTCCCCACGACAGGTTAAGCTAACCGGTCTATAATTCCCCATCTTATGTCTACTTCCCTTTTTAAACAGTGGCGTCACATTTGCTGTTTTCCAATCCTCTGGGACTGCCCCAGTGTTCAGCGAATTTTGGAAAATTACCACCAGTGCATCTGCTATTACTCCAGGCATCCCTTTCAGTACCCTGTAATGCATTCCATCAGGGCCAGGAGACTTATCTATCCTGAGCTCCATTAGCTTGCCCAACACTTGCTCTTTCGTGATAGTAATGGTTTCCAGGTCCTCACCTACCTTCTTCTCTCGGTCAATTGTTGGCATGTTATTAGTGTCCTCCACTGTGAAGACCGATACAAAATATTTGTTCAATGCCTCCGCCATTTCATCATATCCCATAACTAACTGACCACTCTCATCCTCTAATGGACCAATGTTTACTTTAGCCACTCTTTTTAGTTTTATATAATTTTAAGAACTTTTGATCTGCTCTCCACGAGGAAAGCAGTGAACCAACTCCACCAGGCATGGGGAACCCTACACAAACACGGGGACAAAGCCAGCCGCCTATTGGCACACCAGCTGAGAAAGCAGGCAGCCACCAGACTGATCACGCAAATTAGGGACAACAGAGGCACATTAGAAACAGACCCAAACAAGGTTAACAGGACCTTCGAGGACTTTGACTGGGGACTGTACACCTCAGATCCCCCAACAGGGGGCTCGGGGATGAAACCGTTCCTTGATAGACTAGACATGCCAGTCGTGGGGTAGGAGAGAAAATGGGGCCTGGGAGCACCGCTAGAACTGGGAGAGGACATGGAGAGTATAAGCTCCATGCAGGCGGGGAAGGCAGCCGGACCAGACGGGTTCCTGGCGGACTTCTACAAAACATTTGCAACAGCACTGGCCCCACACCTGCGGGAGATATTCACAGACTCGCTGGCAAGGGGCAGACTGCCACCTATGCTAGCACAAGCCTCAATCTCGCTAACACCGAAGAAAGACCCGACTGAATACGGTTTATACTGACCCATCTCGCTACCAAACAAAGGCATCAAAATATTGGCCAAGATCCTGGCCAAAAGACGAGAAGACTGCGTACCAGAGGTGGTCGTAGAGGATCAAACGGGCTTTGTCAAAGGTAGACAGCTGACATTGAACATCAGGCTCCTGCTGAAGGTGATCATGACCCCATCCGGGGACAGAGCACCTAAGATAATAGTTTCCCTGGACGCAGAAAAGGCCTTTGAAAGAGTCAAGTGGAAGTACCTTATAGAGGTACAGGAGCGTTTCGTGTTCGGACCAGGGTTCACCTCCTGGGTGAAGCTCCTGTACAACACTCCCATGGCGAGCGTATGGAGAAACAACACCAGCTCCCAGTACTTACAGCTGCACAAGGGCACCAGGCAGGGATGCCCGCTGTCACTGCTGCTGTTCGCTCCAACGATCGAACCATTACAGGTCGCACTCAAAACATCAAAGAACTGGAGGGGGCTCCAAATAGGAGGCAGAGAGCATGGAGTCTCGCTCTATGCAGATGACCTGCTCCTCTGCATCTCGGACCCACAAAGCAGCGTGGAAGGAAACATCGCATCCTGAAAGAGATTGGTGCCGTCTCGGCCGACAAACTCAATATGAGCAAAAGTGAGATTTTCCCGGTGAACCGGCAAGGGGGAGGGGCAGCACTGGTGGGACTGCCGCTAAAACAAGCCCAACACAAATTCCACTACCTGGGGATCCAAATCGCTCATCACTGGGCGGGGATCCACAAATGGAACATGACAAGTCTGGCAGAGGAATTCAAAAAGGACCTACAGAGATGAAACACATTCCCACTCACCATGATGAGGAGAGTACCGAAGATCAAAATGAACGTACTGCCCAGATACGTCTTCCGATTTAGATCCATCCCGATCTATATCCCCAAGGCCTTTTTTAACTCACTGGACAAGTTAAACATGGCGTTTGTATGGGGGGAAAGAATGCTAGGATCACAAAGAAGGTCGTACAGAATCCAAAATCCAGGGGAGTGCTAGCCCGCCCAAACCTTCAATTCTAACACTGGGCAGCGATAGCGGAAAGAGAAATGGGATGGACAAAGGGGACAGAAGCCGAGTGGATGTGCGCAGAGTAGACCCCCTCAAGGGGACCTCCCTCCGGGCCCTCGCCACGGCGGCTCTCCCATCCCCGCCCAAGAAACACTCCAGCAGCCCAGTGGTGATAGCCACCCTCCAGACGTGGAACCAACTGCGGCAGCAATTCGGGCTGACCAAAATATCTGACAAAGCCCCCATGTGGAATAACCACAGGTTCACACCAGCACTCACCGACGCCACCTTCAAAAGGTGGAGACAGGATGGGGAGGACATTGACAGTCAGGGACCTATACACTGACGGTAGGTGGAGACAGGATGGGGAGGACACTGACAGTCAGGGACCTATACACTGATGGTAGGTGGAGACAGGATGGGGAGGACATTGACAGTCAGGGACCTATACACTGACGGTAGGTGGAGACAGGATGGGGAGGACATTGACAGTCAGGGACCTATACACTGACGGTAGGTGGAGACAGGATGGGGGGGACATTGACAGTCAGGGACCTATACACTGACGGTAGGTGGAGACAGGATGGGGAGGACACTGACAGTCAGGGACCTATACACTGACGGTAGGTGGAGACAGGATGGGGAGGACACTGACAGTCAGGGACCTATACACTGACGGTAGGGGGAGACAGGATGGGGAGGACATTGACAGTCAGGGACCTATACACTGACGGTAGGTGGAGACAGGATGGGGAGGACATTGACAGTCAGGGACCTATACACTGACGGTAGGTGGAGACAAGGTGGGGAGGACATTGACAGTCAGGGACCTATACAATGATGGTAGGTGGAGACAGGATGGGGGGGACACTGACAGTCAGGGACCTATACACTGATGGTAGGTGGAGACAGGATGGGGAGGACATTGACAGTCAGGGAACTATACACTGACGGTAGGTGGAGACAGGATGGGGAGGACATTGACAGTCAGGGACCTATACACTGATGGTAGGTGGAGACAGGATGGGGAGGACATTGACAGTCAGGGACCTATACACTGACGGTAGGTGGAGACAGGATGGGGAGGACATTGACAGTCAGGGACCTATACACTGACGGTAGGTGGAGACAGGATGGGGAGGACATTGACAGTCAGGGACCTATACACTGACGGTAGGTGGAGACAGGATGGGGGGACATTGACAGTCAGGGACCTATACACTGACGGTAGGTGGAGACAGGATGGGGAGGACACTGACAGTCAGGGACCTATACACTGACGGTAGGGTCACATCACTGGAAGAACTGATGCAGAGATTCCAACTAGCTAAAGGCAACAACCCCAGATACCTGCAGCTTAAAACCTTCCTCCGGAAGGAGACAAGGGCATATCCGCGACCACCACGACAGACACTATTAGAAGAGCTACTGGACGCAGACATCCTAGGCAGAAGGAACTGTAGAGACATGTACAAACAACAGCTAGAGAGGACCGACATCGAACTGGACACGACAAGGAGGAAATGGGAGGCAGGCTTGGGTTAGAAATAGACTAGGGATTCTGGAGCGGAGCACTGCACAGGGTCAACTCTCCCTCCACATGCCCGAGGCTCAACCTAACGCAGCTAAAAGTGGTACATAGGGCCCAGTTGACCAGAACCCGAATGAGCAGATTCTTCCCAGAGGTGGAGGATAGATGAGAACGGTGCCAAGGAGGCCCAGCCAACCATGCCCACATGATCTAGTCTTGCCCCAGACTTGGTGGGTACTGAACAGCCTTCTTCGAGGCAATGTCCAAGCTGGTGGGGATGAGGGTAGAGCCATGCCCGAAACTGGCGGTCTTCGGGGTATCAGACCAGCCAGATTTCTTCCTGGGGAGGAGGGCGGATGCCCGTGCCTCCCTGATCACCCGCCGTAGAATCCTGCTCGGCTGGCGATCAGCATCACCACCTAAAGCTGCAGACTGGCTTTCGGAATTTCTCCAAATGGGGAAAATCAAATCCACCATCTGTGGGTCGGGAGAGAGCTTCCACAAAACATGGGAGCCATTCACCCAACTATTCCGAGACCTGTTTGTGGCCAATACATGAATAAATAGCGAATAGCCAGGGAGAATTAGCCAGGACGAAACAGACAGAGGAAAGCGAGGGAGGACCTGGGGGTTGGGGGGGAGCAAGGTGATGTCACAAAACACAGCAAGAAAGAATGGGGGCAGCAGTGAAGAAGGGGGGGCAGCAAGGGGGAGGATGAAAAAAGGGGAGCCAGAACGGGGAACGGATAAGGAAACAATAACGGGGGTGGGAGCACAGGGGGAGACAACAGTGGCAGCAACCACAGCACAGTGAGGGCACACTAAGACAAACGGGAAGGGGAACGAGCAATAACCCAGTTAGATGGTCAGTGAAAAGGAAAGAAGAGAGGGGAGGAAAGACCCATCCCGTCCGGGTATATTTCCCAGAGCTTGTGTGGGAGTTGGGTGGGTGGAGGTGTTCAGGGAGAGGAGAGTTGGGTGGGGGGGGGGGGGGGGGGGGGGGGGGGGGGGGATCAGGCAGAGGGGTGCTGAGCGGGGGGGGGGGGGGGGGTGAGGGAGAGGGGAGCTGGGTGGGGGGATGGGGTCAGGGAGAGGGGAGTTGGGTGGGGGGGGGGGGAATAGTGAGGATTGTTTGCTGAGCAGACGGCGACAGACCGTTATTAGAGAAACCTGAGAAGAAGCCTTTGTGTTCAGTACAATAAATGAAAACAAACGGCAATGTATCTAGTTTCAAAAATGCCGGAAAAAAGATTTTTTACGAAGAAGTGTGTAAAAATAGAGGGGTGCGCACAACAAGAAAGTGTGTAAACTAGTGGAGCTTCGAAATGATAGGAAGTGGTTCAAGCAGGGCAGTGAGTAAAGCCGGGCAGTGTGTAAAGCAGGGGAGTGTGTAAAGCAGGGGAGTACGTAAAGCAGGGGAGTGTGTAAAGCAGGGCGGTGTGTAAAGCAGGGCGGTGTGTAAAGCAGGGGAGTGTGTAAAGCAGGGGAGTGTGTAAAGCAGGGGAGTGTGTAAAGCAGGGGAGTGTGTAAAGCAGGGGAGCGTGTTTAGCGGGACAGTGTGTAAAGCAGGGCAGTGTGTAAAGCGGGGCAGTGTGTAAAGCAGGAAAGTGTGTAAAGCAGGGCAGTGTGTAAAGCAGGGGTGTGTGTAAAGCAGGGCAGTGTGCAAAGCAGGGGTGTGTGTAAAGCAGGGGAGTGTGTAAAGCAGGGGAGTGTGTAAAGCAGGGGAGTGTGTAAAGCAGGGGAGTGTGTAAAGCAGGGGAGTGTGTAAAGCAGGGGAGTGTGTAAAGCAGGGGAGTGTGTAAAGCAGGGGAGTGTGTAAAGCAGGGGAGTGTGTAAAGCAGGGGGCGTGTAAAGCAGGGGAGCGTGTAAAGCAGGGGAGTGTGTAAAGCAGGGGAGCGTGTTTAGCGGGACAGTGTGTAAAGCAGGGCAGTGTGTAAAGCGGGGCAGTGTGTAAAGCAGGAAAGTGTGTAAAGCAGGGCAGTGTGTAAAGCAGGGGTGTGTGTAAAGCAGGGCAGTGTGTAAAGCAGGGCAGTGTGTAAAGCAGGGCAGTGTGTCAAGCGGGGGAGTGTGTAAAGCAGGGGTGTGTGTAAAGCAGGGCAGTGTGTAAAGCAGGGCAGTGTGTAAAGCAGGGCAGTGTGTAAAGCAGGGCAGTGTGTTTAGCGGGACAGTGTGTAAAGTGGGACAGTGTGTAAAGCAGGAAAGTGCATAAAGCAGGGGAGTGTGTAACGCGGGGGGGTGTGTAACGCGGGGGGTGTGTAACGCGGGGGGGGGTGTAACGCGGGGGGGGGGTGTAACGCGGGGGGGGTGTGTAACGCGGGGGGGTGTGTAACGCGGGGGGGTGTGTAACGCGGGGCGGTGTGTAACGCGGGGCGGTGTGTATAGCAGGGCGGTGTGTAAAGCAGGGCGGCGTGTAAAGCAGGGAGGTGTGTAAAGCAGGGCAGTGCGTCAAGCAGGGCAGTGTGTAACGCAGGGGAGTGTGTAAAGCAGGGCAGTGCGTCAAGCAGGGCAGTGTGTAAAGCAGGGGAGTGTGTAAAGCAAGGCAGTGTGTAAAGCAGGGGAGTGTGTAAAGCAGGGGAGTGTGTAAAGCAGGGCAGTGTGTAAAACAGGGCAGTGTGTAAAGCTGAGCAGTGTGTAAAGCAGGGCAGTGTGTAAAGCAGGGGAGCGTGTAAAGCAGAGGAGCGTGTAAAGCAGGGGAGCGTGTAAAGCAGGGCAGCCTGTAAAGCAGGGGTGTGTGTAAAGCAGGGCAGTGTGTAAAGCAGGGGAGTTTGTAAAGCGGGGCAGTGTGTAAAGTGGGGGAGTGTGTAAAGCAGGGCAGTGTGTAAAGCAGGGCAGTGTGTAAAGCAGGGCAGTGTGTAAAGCAGGGCAGTGTGTAAAGCAGGGCAGTGTGTAAAGCAGGGCAGTGTGTAAAGCAGGGCAGTGTGTAAAGCAGGGCAGTGTGTAAAGCAGGGCAGTGTGTAAAGCTGAGCAGTGTGTAAAGCAGAGGAGCGTGTAAAGCAGGGGAGCGTGTAAAGCAGGGCAGCCTGTAAAGCAGGGGTGTGTGTAAAGCAGGGCAGTGTGTAAAGCAGGGGAGTTTGTAAAGCGGGGCAGTGTGTAAAGTGGGGGAGTGTGTAAAGCAGGGCAGTGTGTAAAGCAGGGCAGTGTGTAAAGCAGGGCAGTGTGTAAAGCAGGGCAGTGTGTAAAGCAGGGCAGTGTGTAAGCAGGGCAGTGTGTTACGCAGGGCAGTGTGTAAAGCAGGGCAGTGTGTAAAGCTGAGCAGTGTGTAAAGCAGGGCAGTGTGTAAAGCGGGGGAGTGTGTAAAGCAGGGCAGTGTGTAAAGCAGGACACTGTGTAAAGAGTATGCACGTCTTCCCCGTGTCTGCATGGGTTTCCTCCGGATGCTCCGGTTTCCTCCCACAAGTCTCGAAAGACATGCTTGTTAGGAGAATTGGATATTCCCCCAATATTTAGCTTTGGGACTTGTCTCAGTTCAATCTCATGAATAATTCTGTTCTTTTCAATCAGCACACTGACCTTTTTACTTGCACCTAAAGTTCACAACTTGTGAGATGAATGAGCTTCCGGATATATTTTAATCCAACAAAATTATAATGAAGTGCAAATGGATACTTCCACATTGATTGCTCAATCTATAACCTAATTAATACTATCCTGATTACTTTACAGATGAAAAGCTGTCATTACAACAAGTTGATCCAAAGTTCCATGATATGGAGTAGGGGTGAATTGTGGAAAATTATCCCACCTGCCCTCTCGTGTATCACTGTTGGATTGGACATGTTTATCTGGGAGTTGAGCTCAATGTAAGTGTGACTGCTTCTGTTCCCTGTGACGGTGGAGCTGATGTTGTGTCTGTGTCACTGCAATGTTGGATTAATATTGTACTTACTGTCAGTTAGAAGGAGACGGCTCCACATTCATGTTGCTGAGGAATCATCATCTTGTTCTGGGAACTCATCTCTTCATCAGTTGAACTAGGGGGAAGAAAACAAATATCTTGTAAATCAGGGTCAGATGAGGCCAATGATAGATCAATCAATTCTTTCAATTTCTAATCAGTAAAATAAAGAAAATACTGTCCAAATCCTGCCCCAGAATCAGACAATAAGCCAGGCCCAGAAAGAGCTCTCCCTTCCCCCCGCTCACTCCAAGTCCCGGAACAAGATGGGGCTCCCGCTGCGCCTCTTGCAAACAGCCCCCGATTCTCCCTGAACTCCCCCCGAGTCAGTAATGATCTCTGAGCCTCTTTGCTCACACTCCCAAATGGATGAGCTGCTGCAATGAGAACGCTGTTTCCTCGCTGGAGGGGCTGCGCATGCGCTGTCAGCTTCAGAGTGACGACAGGCAGAGGGCGGGGCTAAACCGGACATGCGCAGATCCGCGCAGCAATTCAACATTGAGAATCAATGGGAATATTCCCCATTTCACTGTCATCACAGATAGAGCAAACCCTCCTATCGAGCCCGTGTTGTAGTCAAAAACTACAAGTTCCCGCGGTAGCTCAGAAAGGTAATTCAGTGAGAGGCTGAGCCAATAAGGTTCCAGGTTTGACCCTAGTTTGTTATCTGCTCTCAGCAGAGTGGCAACAGGCTGTGTTTCTGGATCAGTGAGAGATGAAATGTGTGATTCCTCTGATTGATGTTCTACAGCTAGTTTTACAAAGTACAAGTGCACAAACACTGAATGAAGGTCAGATTAGGCATGGTTGCAATGATTTCAAGATCAAACAGACTGCCTATATTGGAGGGCAATTTGCCACTGATGAACTAAAGCCCAGTGATGAACTAATGCTTCAATATGAGAAAGCCTAAGTGACGACTGACATTTCTGCAAGTTACACCACTGTTGTAAGCAGTCAATATGGGGTTGAAGGTTGAAATCTTGTAGAATTTGCCAATTCTTCATTGGTGCATCTTCTAATGAGTTAAGCTGTTGATAAACCTGGATTCTGAGTGGTAATCAGGTCAAAAAACCAAAACAGTATCCAAATTCATAAGGGCCTGCAAGGTGTCCTCACAAAATCCCTTTCTCTGCTGTTAACGCTATACTGATGCAGGTTGCTGAAGCACACAAAATGGCTTTTGAAGAGAATACAGGCATGCAGATAATAAGGTGAATGAACTAAGGACATGGTTTGTCACAGATTTATCTACACATTTGTTGATGACTCTGCCACTTGACAATTACTTTTAACTCAGAATTTTCCATGTTTACCAAGTACATTTCTCACAGGACAACAGTCATTTACTTCAGAAGCTGCCAGGAATCCAGAGAGCAGAAAGCAATATTATTGCAGTGGGAACAACGATTTAGACACTTATGCCATGCTGGGAATAGCCCCATCATATTAATGAATAAGGGCCACAGGCCATAATCAGAGCTATAGCGATTTCTAGATACCATTTACCGTGCTGGCAAATCAAAAGGCAAAATCTCCTTATATCTCATCCTACCCCAAATAGTACTTTTCTGAAGAAAGAAAAACTGGATGATGGGTTGACAGGTCTCATTTGCTGAGCCATACCAATTGCCGAATACCATCAACAAATAAAATTGCTGAACAGATTAACCTCAAATTAAGTCAATTTAGCAGCACCTCTTCAACAAATGACGGGAATAGCCAAGTACATTTTTTTTCCCGGAAAGCAACTGTGCTGATTATTTAATACTACTATCAAAAAAAAACAAAAGGTGGGGGATGTTTGTGACTGTATTTGGTCACCGCATGCTACAGCTCCAGGGACACCAGGCCACGAACGAGGCCGCGGAAGAGGGGCAGACAGTCAGGCCGGATGACCCCCTCGGTCGCCCACTAACTGGACCTATCAATGGCAAGTTTGGCCAGGCCCAGGAGCCGGTTCACAAGGAGGCCCTCCACCTTCCACCCTCCCCCCTGCTCCGGATGTCCGTAGGTCAGGAACGTGGAGCTAAAGTGCAAAGACAAAAACAACAATGTCGTCAAAAAACTAAAAAGGGAATGCAGCCGAGGACAGACAACATACACATGCTCCACGGTCTCCACCAGGCCGCAAACGTGACAGGTCTCTGGGGAGGCCGTGTGGTAACTTAACCTACGGTTGCACGGCACTGCCTTGTGCAGCTCCCTCCACTCCAGGTCCCCAAATCTGACAGGGAGGACGCCTCCGTAGAGCGACCTCCAGTGGGGACGTCTGCCACCGGACGGCAACAAGGCAGGTCTGGATGCCGGGTGAGGGCAAGGAGGTGGAAAGTGTGCAGCAGCAGGCCGTACAGTAAAACCCTCCGCGCGGTGTGAAAAGACACGGGAGGTGTTTCCGTGAGGCGGCTGGGGTTGTGGGGTACCGGCACCCGGAGGGGGTTCCTGGGCCTGGGAACAACGTGGAATTCCATCCGAGCAGGGGTCCGCTCAGACGGGATGCCACGGTACAACTGCGCCGTCTCGAGTGCCCACGGGGCCGAGCATGACCGTTTAGAGCCCTCGGATGATTTTGGCCGCGTGCTGGATGGTCCGCGCCCGGCGAGCTCGTAGGGCGTCACCCAGTCCACTCCTCTGCCACCCTGCACATCCCTGATCCTGGTCACCCCGGCATCCACAGCCCCCCACTCCGCCAGCCACCGGAATGGATATTGGCGGAGATGCGGATTCCTGAGCAGCGGCTCCCTTACGATAGCAACTGCTCCTGAGGGGGGGGGGGGGGGGGGAGAGAGCTGTGGCGCGTGGCGACCATGTTCCAGACTTTGAGAAGGTCCTGGTACAAGACGGGCAGTGCCAACAAAGAATTCTGAAGACCTTGCTGGCCAACAAACAGTAGTTGCAGGTTGTAGTTCAGGCCGTGGAACTGGCGGAAGAAATACGTCCCCAGGGCACACCATCGTCGAGGAGGTTCAAAGTACAGATATCACTGCAGAGTCTGAAGGGGGAAAGTCGCAATGTGGATGCGAAGGCACACCAGCGTCTGACCGCCCTCCGCTATTGGGAGACTCAAGAACTCCGCAGCGACCCAGTGCAATACATTGTCCCAGAAGAATCGAATCAGAGTTCTCTGGATGCGTGTGACAAAGTCAGGGAGAGGGGTCAATGTGACCAGCCGGTACCACAGCATGGAGGCTATCAGCTGGTTTATGATGAGAACTCGACCCCTGTAGGACAGCACTGTATACAGTCAAGTACCGAAACACATCTTCACCTACACACACCTCAATATTTATTACCTGAACACATACTTTTTTAAAAAAGGAGTGAGATATCATAATATACAACCATGTATATGATGGAGTGCTGACAGGCAGTGATTGACACACAGGATGACCAGTAAGCTCACAGAACACAGCAGCCAATCACCAGACAGGACATAACCATTATAAAGCCAGAGGGCACCAGTTTTCCCGCTCTCTCGGGATCCAGTCTCTGAGACAGTCAGAGCTCGTGAGCAGCAGCCAGTGCAAACACCATGTGGTAGTCAGTTAGTCTGGTCAGGCTAGCCTCAGGTCTCCAGTCAAGTCAGCATAGTGTCAACCCACAGTTAAGCATGTAATATAGTTAGATGTTAAATAACATCGTGTTGCATCTCATCAAGTGTTGGAAGCCCGTCTCTCCCTACACTGCATCAAACACAGTCCACATAGACCCAGCTTACCCAACAGATCAACCGGGGTCAGTGAACATGAGGAGCACATCATCAGCTGAAGCCGAAAGGACCACCGCCAGGCTCGGCTCACGCAGAACCAGCCTCGGCAACCTCCTCCGCAGGAGGCACAGGAAAGGCTCCACGCAAAGAGAATAAAGTTGGCCAGACAAGGGGCAGCCCTGACGCACTCCTCTCCCAAAGTTAACGGGTGCAGTCAGGGACCGTTAACCTTAATCAGACACACCGAGGCAGCGTACAGTAATCGGATCCAGGCGACAAAGTCCGTCCTGAACCCAAAGGCTCGCAGAGTCCCGAGCAAATACTCGTGCCCCACCCTGTCGAACGCCTTCTCCTGGTCAAGAGGCAGGAAGGCGCTCAACATACCAGTCCTCTGGGAATGATTGATGATTTCCCGGACCACATGGATATTATCATAAATGGTGCAGTTCGGGACGGTGTAGGACTGGTCAGGGTGGATCATGTGGTCCAGCATAGGGTAGAGGTGCAAAAATATGACCTTGGCAAATATTTTGTAGTCTGTGCCGAGAAGGGAGACCGGTCTCCAGTTTTTAAGTCGGCGGAGATCCCCCTTCTTGGGCAGCAGGGCAATAACGGCCCTGCGCCATGAAACGGGCATCTCCCCGGTCGCGATACATTCCCCCAGGACCCCAGCGTAGTCGCTCCCCAGGACGTCCCAGAACGCCCTGAAGAACTCCACGGTCAGCCCGTCCAGCCCTGGGGTCTTGCCCCTTGACAAGCTGTCGAGGGCACGGGTCAGCTCTTGAAGATTGATGGTATGTTCGAGCCTCCAGACGCCGTCCGGGCCGACCTGAGGCAGGTCCTCCCACAGAACTCTGCAAACGTCCAGCCGGCCCAGAACCGGCAAAACGAGTCCAGGAACCGCTCGTTGTCCAGCAGCGTGTTGTTAAAGTGCAAGTACGCGGACCGTGCCTGAGCGCGGGACGGGCCGAGCCCCACCCACACCAGGTGATGATCCGAGCACGGCACCAGCTCCAGAGATGCCGTCGGAACGCTGGGCAAGTACATCCTAGAAATGTAAAGACGATCGATTCTGGACGCTCCGAACAGAGGGCCCACAAATGTGTACACTGCGATTCAGGATGGAGAGTTTGCCAGACGTCCACCAAGTCGAAGGACCTGACCAGGTCCCTTAACTTGACCACCGCCTACGAGCTGCGCTGAACTCTACCACAGTCCTTGTCCTGGAGGGTGCAACTGAAATCCCCTCCAAGGACGATGCACTCGCCCACAGGGATGATGCCAAGAAGAGTGGACCCTTTGTCAAAGAAAGCCGTCTGCTGCGGCCCGGCCAGGGGAGTGTATACATTCACAAAGTGAAGCACCACGTCCCTGTCGCGGATCGTTAAATGCAACAGACGGCCTGGCACTGGCTCCTTGATCCTCAAGATCCCTGTCTGAAAATGTGGAGCCAACAAGATAGCCACCCCGCCCGAACGTGGGGCCAAGTGACTCATGAAGTCTCCTTCTTGCCACTCCAGGGTCCACTTAGCTTCGTCCCCCGGAATGGCGAGGGTTTCTTGCAGGAAGCACATCCCGTACTTTCCGCCCTGGAGGACAGAGAAGCACTGGAAACGGTGATGCGCGTCCGTGCTGCCGTGGATGTTGAGGCTGGCTATGGTTACCTCCATGTCAGTTGTAGCATGTGTCCTTCACCAATCAGCCATAACTCAGTGCTCAGGGGAAATAGAGGGTTGTTGCCCCCTCCACTCCCTCAGGAGCCCCGCGAGGAACAGAACCGCTTGGCGCTGCTCCCCTTGGTCTGGGTCAATCCATCCCCCAGGATCGCCCTCAGGCGGGTTCCTCACAGGCTCCCCCATCGATTCAGAGTCCGTGGACGGTGGGGGCTCCAACCCCGTCTCCACCGTCATTGCCGGGCCCTCGGAGAGACCCGGGAACAGCTCCAGGATGGATCCTGGGCTCCTTGGCATCGTCTGCATGGGCCTGGTGAGTGGGGAACCTTCCTCGCCGTCGCCCGCCCACAACCTGAAGATATCGGGGCTCTGGTGGCTGCTGCCAGCCCCCAGCGATGAACAAAAGGAGGTGACCGGAGAGTAAAACTACACCGGGCGGAACGAGCACTCGGGGGTCAGGTCTCCGCCCGCCCCCCGCCCTCCCTGCTCGGGGGACGAAGGCAGCTCAGGAGCCTCAGCGGCCTTGGAGGCTGCCTTGGCCTTCTTTTTAACGGGGCTGGACGTCAGTATGATGGGAATAAACCCAGGAGATACCCGACCCCGCTCGCCTGGGGAGGGGGTAGCGAGATCCACCACCTCCTCCAACCCGGGCCGGCGGTGCTTGCGGAGAGGGGCAGGCTGATCTTGCTGTGGGGCCTCCACCGCTGGAGGGCCCTCGGTAGCGCCCCCCCCCCCCCCCCCCCAGCACTGTGGTGAGGCTGGAACAGCCTCCAGCTCGGGGCCGTACCCAGGGTCCCCACCGCCCTCCGGACCCCGTGTGTTGGTCTCTCCAGGCCCCTCATGTTGTTGTGAGGCGGTGGCGGTATCCCGAGGTGAGGCTGCAGCCTCTGAGTTGGTTGGGACGGGCACGGGGTCAGTATGCGTGATGGGGCCAAGGTGTGGATGGGCCCGGTCTGACCGTCGCGCCGTCTTCCGTTTGGCCTTTTTAGGCTGCCTCTTGGCTAGCGGAGGCTCCCCCTCCCCCCCCGCCAGCAGCTACGGTGTTGTTAGGGGCCGGCTGCTGGGCAGACAAAGAGGTGGTAGAGGAGAGGGTGGCCGTGCCAGCCATGGCCGTCCTGGAGCTGGTGTTGGCGGCAGCCGTCAGGGTGGGGCAGTTGCGGTGAATATGCCCCAGCCCTCTGTAAGCATGGCACTGCATACCATCCACAGACCGGATCTCTTAATGATCCTTCCCTTGGTGGGGAACCACAAAACCCTCCCTCCGTGACCTTCTCCCAGGTAAGGCGGGCAAAAACCCGATGCCGGAAGGAGAATACATGACGGAGGGAAGGGTCCCGGCAGGCCGAGTGTCAGAGGTGCCACCCCGGACCTGACCTCCCCCAGGAAGTAGAGATGGGGGAGGAGGAGCTCAGTGGGGAGGTAGGGTGGGACAATGACACGTTCGGCAGTGGCCTCCAGTGGGTCCACCGCCATGTGTCCCACCCACTGTGAACCCCCTTTGCAGGACACGGTGGACCGCCTGCTCGGCACGCAGGAAAAACACGGCCTTGCCATACATCGCAGAATCAGCTACGATGGCCAAGGGGCCAACGACCCCGGCCATCACACGAGTGCATGCCTCGATCGTCATGGTGGGATGGGCATAACATTTGACCCCAAGTTGCCAGGTTAGTAGGCGGAATGGCGAGGGGGCCGTGGAGGGTCGAGAGGCTGTCGCCCCCGCACAGGTTCTTGGCCGCCCTGCCCCCGGCAGAGTGGAGGATGCCCCTGGGTCCTGGCTATGCCCACCTTTGGTATGGCACAACCAGGGTAATAGGGGAAAGATGTGGCACCACAACAGCAGGTGTCACAGGGCAGCAGCAGATAGTCACTGTAAGCCGGGCAGCGTTCTTCAGCCCCGGACGGGCCTAAAGCAAAGTGGCAGCTGCCACACACCCGCCACGGGGGTGAAAAAGGGGGGGGCGGACTGCGCTCTTCAGCGCAGGGCTCAACCAATCACCTTTGTAGCTGTGTGTTTGTCCCAATGAGATATTCAATCTGCAGCCATTGCCTGCAGCTTGTTTGTTATTACACTGTCACTCAGCCCCTAAAACTCACACTTTCTGACTACCATTTCATTGATTCACTTCAATTTCACCCCTTTAATATTTGAAATTGAATTTGGTTTGTACACGATTCTGGTTCACAGAGTCCGCTGGTTGATACATTTCAGTGGCTTTAGAGAATTGTCTTGTCTTGGACAGTCCCCTGGTTTGAAGCACTCCCCTGATTTCCACACTCCCTGGTTTACCCACACCACTGATTTACTCACTCCCCTCGTTTCCAATTTGTAATTGAATATGATTTGAACACTCCGCTGGTTTACAGTCAACTGAGTCTACACGTTCTCTCCATGTTTCCTCCGGGTGCTCCGGATTCCTCCCACAGTCCAAAGATGTGCAGGTTATGTGGATTGGCAATGCAAAATTTTCCTTAGTGTCCAAAAAAGGTGAAGGAAGGTTTCCGGGGAGAGGGTGGTGTGGGGATAGGGTTGAGGTGTGGGCTTCGGCAGTTGGGGGGGCTGGTTTAGCACAGTGGGCTACGCAGCTGGCTTGTAATGCAGAACAAGGCCAGCAGCGCGGGTTCAATTCCCGTACCGGCCTCCACGAACAGGCGCCGGAATCTAGCGACTGGGGCTTTTCACAGTAACTTCACTGAAGCCTACTTGTGACAATGAGCTATTATTATTAGTATGCTCTTTCCAAGGGCTATTGCAGACTCGATGGGCTGAATGGCCGCCTTCTGCACTGTAGATTCTATGAAATCTATGAACTCAGCTCCAGTTGAAAGTTTCTCCAGTCTCCACTTGAATAGTTAACATACAGTTCTGAGCAGCTTGCAGCACTTTCTCTGTAACGTGCACCATGACATACTGCCAAACCTGGATTTTAAAATATTTCTTCAGTAACTGCATGTTTACCAATAATAATTCTTATAATATGTGTCATTGCTTAGGTCTCTTCTTGTAGCATGAGACCTGGTCTCGTCCTGACGTCTGAAACTGCCTTTACCATTCTGATTAAGTTATAAATGTTCTTATCTGTAACATATGTACTACATCAATGACATTAGATCAGTTAGTCCTGGTAAATGAAGGAAAAATGGATGAACTACCTTTGGGACCCACTCAAGCAGACCACCATGACCCACTATGTTCTCTTACCTTCAATGCAGCAGGTGAGCTTGCTTGGTCCTTATGATCTCACTTCAATCAGGTTCAGATGTGGAGAGGGCAGTGCGTGTATCAGGTGCAGAGTTCAGCTGGTTCCTTTGTGCTGTCTTCATCCTTTTGAGGATGAAAATCCAAACCTTTAACATGTAACTGTTTCCGTTAGGCGAGGAGCCGAGGACCCGTGGGCACAGCCTTAGAATTAGAGGGGGTAAATTCAGAACAGAAATGCGGAGACATTTCTTCAGCCAGAGAGTGGTGGGCCTGTGGAATTCATTGCCGCGGAGTGCAGTGGAGGCCGGGACGCTAAATGGCTTCAAGGCAGAGATAGATAAATTCTTGATGTTGCGAGGAATTAAGGGCTACGGGGAGAATGCTGGTAGGTGGAGTTGAAATGCCCATCAGCCATGATTGAATGGCGGAGTGGACTCGATGGGCCGAATGGCCTTACTTCCACTCCTATGTCTTATGGTCTTATGTAGATCCTTGTGATGTGTAATAGCAACAGAATGCTGGTTTTACTCAGCACTGCATGCTCCTCCTAGACGCGACGCCAGAATTCTGAAAACCTCATGGGGTTGTGGCGTATTTTTAATGTGCTGTCACAGGTGAGGTGCAGAAGCTCAGTTTGTACATTTGGTGTCAGCTATCAGTTTGTAATTGAGTCCGGGGTCAAAGGGAGTTTTCACCAACCAATTCTCTCTCAAAATCTGAAACTTCTCTTCTGAAAAAGCGATAAAAACTGTTGATCAGCGCAGCCAGTCTATCGACAGTTCCCTTACTATTTTCTTCCATATGTCATTGCAGTGTGGGGAACGTGTAGGAGGATTGGCTTTCTACTCGCAGTTGCCTAACATTCAATTACTTTTGGAAAGCATCAAATTCTTCACAGCGCCAAAAGCAATCCTCCTCCTTTCCTTGCAATTTGAGGTTCAGTGTGTTTAGAATTGAAAAGATGTCTGCAAGGTAAGACATAGAACATAGAACATTGAACAGTACAGCACAGAACAGGCGCTTCGTCCCTCGATGTTGTGCCGAGCAATGATCACCCTACTCAAACACACGTATCCACCCTATACCCGTAACCCAACAATCCCCCCATTAACCTTACACTACGGGCAATTTAGCATGGCCAATCCACCTAACCCACACATCTTTGGACTGTGGGAGGAAACCGGAGCACCCGGAGGAAACCGACGCACACACGGGGAGGACGTGCAGACTCCACACAGACAGTGACCCAGCCGGGAATCGAACCTGGGACCCTGGAGCTGTGAAGCATTTATGCTAACCACCATGCTACCGTGCTGCCCACCACATAGAGAGCATCCACGTCTCATCTCCAAATATATCAGCCGGAGGGGATCCTGATTTGCATTGGCACAATTTTTAAGACATACCTTCAAATATCACCTTTATTCTGCTGTGTTCCTGATTTCAGCTCCTTCTGAATGGGTTGTTGAGCAGAGGCCGTGGAGCTGACACCAGCTCTGCTTTGTGTTGCTGTCACTCCCCTGGGCGACTCTCCCACAGATTTAGTTGTGAGATCCGGGCCTGTTTGTGTCTCTGACCCTCTCTTCTTTATTACAAAACCATCCATTTCCAATTCTTCCCAGCTACCAGCTACAAAATGGAGGATCTGCTCTCCCAGCGCCGCTTCAACCTGGTGTTGCTTCAAAGAAGCTGCCCCTGGACAGCCCGGTGACGTCAGGAGGAGGTGGTCTGGACGCTGAGGGCCGCGCCTGCGCACTGCCTGATAGTGCTGAGTGAGCACGCATGCGCGGGACAGCCCCCGGAGAGTGACATTCTGTCTCCGGCTGATAGCGTTTTAAACAGCAGCCAGATTAAACTCGATTCCAATCCAAATTGTAAGAATCCGTGGGAACAGTTTCGGATCTAAATCCGAAACATTTCCACGGATACTCACAGACATGCTGATTTTCTGCAGCATTTTCTCTTCAATTCACATTTGCCGCATCCGCATTATTTGCTTTAATTTGTTTTGGATTCGTCAGTTACAAAGAAATCCCCAAATCCGAAACTGACAAATAAAGGGAAACTGTAGACTCGTCAAAGAGAGAGAATCCAACAATCCTATACTCAAAACTAAATGATTTAGTCACATTTTTTTTCGGTCCTTGTTCAATTTTATCTGTTTTATCTTTTTGCGCTCTTTTAAGCTTTGAAATAAATATTCGGTTGGAATCTGAACATTTGGCGCCCAAACTTTCCGCCCTCAGCACCAGTAGATTCTCCTGATTGGTGCTTCAAACAGATATCTGATTGGTCACTTTGTAGCCGGCTCCACAATGTTGTTCAGATAACCAATCAGCAATGTGTGCACCGCCATTCCTCCTGAAGCTATAAGAGAAGTGAATGTGGGCGGTTTCCCTCATTCTGTGTGAAAGTGTCTGTGAGATTGTGACAATGTCTGGAAGAGGAAAGACCAGCGGTAAAGCTCGGGCCAAGGCCAAGTCTCGCTCCTCCCGGGCTGGACTGCAGTTCCCGGTGGGCCGTGTTCACAGGCACCTGAGAAAGGGTAACTATGCCCAGCGTGTGGGTGCCGGAGCCCCGGTCTATCTGGCTGCTGTGCTCGAGTATCTGACCGCTGAAATCCTCGAGCTGGCCGGGAACGCGGCCCGGGACAACAAGAAGAGCCGCATCATCCCCAGACACCTGCAGCTGGCCGTCCGCAACGACGAGGAGCTCAACAAGCTGCTGGGAGGGGTGACCATCGCTCAGGGTGGGGTGCTGCCTAATATCCAGGCCGTGCTGCTGCCTAAGAAAAGCAGTGCCAGTTCCGGCAAGAAGTGAAGCGAACGTTCTTTAATATAATAACCCAAAGGCTCTTTTCAGAGCCACTCACTTTATCTGGAAAAGGCCTAACTATTATCTGACCGTCAGAGATTCTGCTCTTTTGCTTAATGTGCAAATGTTTCACGTTTTATGACATCAATCCGCAGCGCATTCTGTGCGTGACATTATTTACATGTTCAGTATTTATGACACATGTGAATTATATGTGTTTATTTGGGATAAAAGTGTCTGATCTGAAATGATCTTAGTTCCAATAATATTGCTCAAAGAAGGATGTCTGATCTGTAATCTCTCCGCAAGAGATTCCGCTCTGCTATTTAATGTGTCGGTGTTTCTGCAATGACTATATCTGCAAGTGGGTTACTGTGTGACACGCTTCGTACTCGGAGCCTCGGATTAACATCAAACTCTGGCTCACGATGTGCAGGAAGGTTTTTATGGAAGCAGTTTATTGGGGTAAGAAATCCTAGGAAACTGAAATTATTATAGCTCCAATAAAAAGGCTTTGATATTACATACTGTGCGGCAAAAATGACAACAGCATATTTTATAAACGATGAATTTTCCTGGAGACGAGAAAGTTCATTGTAATGCAGAGTAAATTGTAAGAATTGGCCTAAAGCCATCGGCTGTAATGGCAACTTTTCTGTGAGTGACTTAGTATTTACGGTCTTTCTACCTGTCTACATATCTATCGATCCATCCGTATATCTATGCAAGTTTCTATCTCTTTCGTATCTATCTTTCCATCCATATATCTGTCTCTCTACCTATCAATCTATCTATCTATCTAAATTGCTCTTTCCAGGCGTCGGTGCAGTCCCTGTGATTACATGATATTGTTATTAGTATTAGTAATCACAGCCAGTCTAGTTTATTGGGCTGAAATTAAATACGGGCTGGACTACAACAGATAACGGATCCAGGGCATTGAGGAAACAAATAACATAGAGATTTTTAAAAATGCTGAATCGAGATACTGGGGTGTAAGCTCTTTTCCTGACCGACTTGGTGGCTCTTAAAAGAGCCTTTGTTGTTATTATTGGTGAAGCCGGGTTTTAGGCGCGTTCCCCGCGGATGCGGCGGGCCAGCTGGATGTCTTTGGGCATGATGGTGACTCGCTTGGCGTGGATGGCGCACAGGTTGGTGTCCTCAAAGAGCCCCACCAGGTAAGCCTCGCTGGCCTCCTGCAGGGCCATGACGGCGGAGCTCTGGAAGCGCAGGTCTGTCTTGAAGTCCTGAGCGATCTCTCGCACCAGGCGCTGGAAGGGCAGTTTGCGGATCAGCAGCTCGGTGGATTTCTGGTAGCGGCGGATCTCCCTCAGAGCCACAGTGCCGGGTCTGTAGCGATGAGGCTTCTTCACTCCGCCCGTGGCTGGAGCGCTCTTGCGGGCCGCTTTGGTAGCCAGCTGTTTGCGAGGAGCTTTGCCTCCAGTCGATTTGCGCGCTGTCTGCTTGGTCCTGGCCATGATGTGAAACTGGGTGAAAGGCAGAGGCTGAGAATGCTGGCGCCGCTCTCTCACTGCCTATTTAAGGCATTATAGTGACCGCCCTCTTCTCCTCATTGGATGCAGCCCGATCCCGTGGACAAGTTTGAAAAGAGCGATGGGCGGCAAGGATATCAGGGCCCTGATTGGTGGACCTGCAACTGAAAAATTATCAATTTCAAACAGCCCGCCAATTTCACAGGGACAAGGAACGGATATTTGAGAAAACCGAAAAAAATCAATCTCGAGTTGTGAATATCAAAAACATCTCAATGATTCCTGCTCCCATTTTGTCTCGGATTGGAGTGACCCGAGATGAGATGAACAAAACCGAGCAGGCACAGAATTCCCGCTCTCATTACAATGTCCGTGTTCACTATGTGAGGTTACAGGCTTGACTTGAGAAAGGTTGTTTCAGACTGTACAGCGCATCTATATCGCCTTCTAACGAGAAAATAAATGAATGATAGGAAATCGAGCTATCAAAGCTCTGATTCGCTAAACCAGCGCCATGGGTTATTCTGCTGCCATTTCAGGTCAGTGCTCTCAATGTGAGGGTTTGGGCGGCTCTTAAAAGAGCATTTGGGTGTTGTTAAAGTTGTCAAATGGAGTTTCTCAGCCGCCGAATCCATAGAGAGTGCGGCCCTGGCGTTTGAGAGCGTAAACCACATCCATGGCGGTGACCGTCTTGCGCTTGGCGTGTTCAGTGTAGGTGACGGCGTCCCTGATCACATTCTCCAGGAAAACCTTCAGCACCCCGCGAGTCTCCTCATAGATCAAACCCGAGATGCGCTTGACCCCGCCACGGCGAGCCAGGCGGCGGATTGCTGGTTTGGTGATGCCCTGGATGTTATCACGAAGCACTTTGCGGTGCCGCTTTGCTCCGCCTTTGCCCAGTCCTTTGCCTCCTTTCCCTCTGCCAGACATGATGCTTCTTCAATCAAATCGCTGCTGAATGAGAGAAGAGCTGCTGCACTATCCTTTATTATACAGCCCGCACCGACCTGACTGAGAAAGAGAGAGAGGCGGGGAGCAGACTGAGTGACAGACAGAGCAGTGAAATGTCTTTGATCATCCAGCTCCGCCTCCTGCCTGCTCCAACCCACATTTTATATTCCAAACAGAAGTGAAAAGAGCGCGCTGAACACGTACAAACTGCAACATCATATAGCAGCTAGTTAGAAACGCGGATCTATTAAATCCAGGCATGTCAGTAATATTCCGGCCTCAGTCCACTCCTTTCTAGAACCAGCCGACCTATCTGCTCTCATTCCAACCCCAGCTCCGATTCCATCCCCACACAACTCCTCTCCCAGACAGATTGGGAATTTTACTAACATCCCTTCCAGCTGATATAAAGTGTTTTGAGTTGTGAGGCGGGATTTCTCCGCCATCTGAAGTATTTTACAGACTCTTCCCATGAACCTGTGAATAATGAAACTAATACAAACTGTGACTGTTCCCCGGTTAGGAAGAAGCAGCAACTTCCCTGTGTTTTAGTGCAGAGTGGGGGGAGAAGCCCGGTGCAGAGCATGTCAGCGAGTGAGCGGCAATACTGGATTGACATTTCTATCTGAAATCTGCTCCCAGCACCGGGACAGGGATTCATTGGTCGGGGGATCAGCTCTTTCCGGAGAGATGTGGGTGGCTCTGAGAAGAGCCTTTGGGTTCAGAGGTTTACAATTTGCTCGCGTTCTTTCACTTCTTTGCTGGTTTCTTAGCCTTTACTGATTTCACTTTGGGCTTGACCCTCGATTTGGTCTGCTTTATTCCGCCCTTGATCTTTTTCACAGAACTTTTCTCCGGGGCTGCTTTCTTCGCCCTCTTTTTGGGAGCTGCCGCGTTCTTGGCTGCTGCTTTCTTGGGAGATATCTTGGCTGCTGCTTTCTTGGGAGATTTCTTGGCTGCGGGTTTCTTGGGAGTTTTCTTGGCTGCTGCTTTCTTGGCTGCGGGTTTCTTGGGTGCTGCTTTCTTGGGAGATTTCTTGGCTGCTGCTTTCTTCACTAAAGGTTTCTTGCCTGCTCCGGTCTTTATCACTTTCCCCCCGGTTGTCTTCTTCACGATCTTGAAGGAGCCGGAGGCGCCCGTGCCCTTGACCTGAGCCAAGCTGCCGTTGTCCACACTCCTCTTGACACTTTGCTTGATCTGGTACCCCCGTTTATCCACATCGACCCCTTTGCTCCACAGCTGCTTCTTTATGGCCTGTAAGGAAACCCCCTTGCGATCGCCGCTATCCGCCACAATCTTGTGGATCAGCTCGCCCAGCCCGGGACCTTCTGGTTTCTTCCGGAGAACCGCCTTCTTCTGCTTCTTGACAGCCTTGACTGGGGCGGCGGCTGGAGGAGCCGTTTCGGCGGCTGCACTTTCGCTCATGTCCGGGACTCGGCACAAAATCTCTCCCTCAATGTGAAGTGGCTGAGAAATGAAGCCTCTGGTGGCGGCACTGAGCAACTTAAAGGCAGCGAGCGGACGGGGCGGAGACAACCTGCTCTCAGCTCCAGGCTGCTGCTGCTGCCTCTGTGTTTTTCTCTGGTCCCAAACTCTCCAATTCCACTCAAATTCCATCTCCACAGAGTCCCAGGATAAATCCTTCCTGTCTCTCACACTCTAATGTTTGCTGTAGGAAAGGTTTCACGCGATTTGAATGCTCCATTTCGGATTTAAACCCGTTTTACTGATGCACTGTTCGCGCTCTCTCACCCGATCGCTCTCATTTTCCCAACCTTTCCGCAGAAATCTGGAAAGCAGCATCGAAACTGCACTGAAATCCAACTTGGGAAAGTAGGAGGGGATCAGGGGGATTGATTGAATGAACAATATTTCCATTTTGTCCCAGAGGGATTGGGAGATCTGCTGATCAGAGCGGACACACAAACACAGTTGGTTTCTCCTGTGTGACCCGCCCCTTTCACTCTCTTTTCCACAATACTGAATTCACATCCACACACAAGGTTTGGAAATTACATTTCCCAGGGCAGAATTCTCCCTCTTGCCAAATCGGTGCCTTAATTGTAGATTTTCACCTCACTTCCTGATCAACTGAGTTTTCTGCTCCCTTTCTTCTGTTTCCCTAAATACCCGGCAGCAGCAAGTCATATTTTTAAATCTAAACTCATTGATGACACGTTTTACTTGAATGTGGAAATACAAATGATCTCCTCTCCAACAGTGGAGATTTTCCTGTTTGATGTGATCCTCCTGCACTGCCGGTAACACTAAACCCCAAACTCAACAAGCAGGGACACCCAGTTAAAGAATAGTCCCACCCCCTCTGAGAGTGGAGATTTTCACAGTGACCCACAGATTCTAACCATTCTGATCCGAACAGCAAATTTAAAAAATAAAGATGGACTCAAAGAGGGAACGTGTAAACCAGGAGAACGTGTAAACTAGTGGGGAGTGTAAACCAGGGACAATAATAAATGAGGGGAGTGTGTTAACCAGAGAATTGTGTAAAATCAGTGGAAGATGCATAATCAAAGATAATTTAATTACATATTAGTGTGTAAAACCTGTAAAATGAGCGGAATGTATTAAACCTGGGATTGTATGGAACTAAAGTAGCCTGACACACTGGGAAGTGAGTAAACCGGAAGAGGGAGTGAACCGGGGGGGGGGGAGTGAAATGGGGGGGGGGAGTGAAATGGGGGGGGGGGAGTGAAATGGGGGGGGGGAGTGAAATGGGGGGGGGGGAGTGAAATGGGGGGGGGGGGAGTGAAATGGGGGGGGGGGGGGGGGGGG